>NW_026623459.1:206175-239021 GCF_030028575.1 Malurus melanocephalus
GGGGCGGGCGGCACAGGGCGCGCGGGCCGTGAGGGCAGTGCCCCGGCGCTATGGCCGCCCCGCTCCCGGACCGTCCCTCAGCCACCGCCGCCCTCGGCTCCACCCGGCCCCGGCCCTTGCCTTTTTGTTTCACCACGGCATTGCGTCATCCTTTCTCTCCACGTGGAGGTAGCCTGGAAATAGTATTTAAAGATTCGCCCCGTTGATTAAAATTCCTTGTTTCTGTGCTCTTCTGCTTTTACTGAGCGGTGCATTCGGGTGCTGAAATATRTCAAATGGGAGAGAGATTTCTGCCTGAAAGACACATCCGGCTTCTTTTGCCATATTCAGGGAACAAAATACACACTGTTGGAACAACACACAAAAAACCGAACAAACGCTGGTTTGAGAGGTTCTTTGTTCTTTTCAATCCTAAAGGAAAGCTTTTGATAGGAAAAAAAAAAAAAGGCCACCTGCTATCACAGGTGTCAATTCACCTTAAGAAAAGAACTGCGCCAGACCCACCTTATTTTAGTCCTCAAACACAAAAGTGCTGCTGGCTGAATCAAATTTATTTCAGTGGTAGAATGTCTTTAACAAGGTTTTCACTATCATCGTCCCTGCAGTACGGCCAGGCAGGAGCCATGATGGGCACTATGGGAGAGAGGTGATGGGCAAAGCAAACTCAGCTCTATGCMTCTCTTAAAATACTAATTTTTATGAGGTACACATATTTCTCAGCATATGAAAAGGCAGCAAACACTACAAGTCGTTTAAGGATTCAGTACTGATACACAAGAATTAAAGAAGAAAATAGACCGGATCCCTTTCCTTAGAAATACTGATGTTACAGCTGGCATTTTGATATATGCATTTCTGATCTCATGGCAGTATTTTCTCTACTCATCATGCCTAATTTCTTCTGAACTCAGAGTCTGACTTTTACCCTTTTGACTCTGTGAATGAACTATTAGGGAGCAAAAGGCAATTTCATTTTTGCAATTAGCCARTACTGTACAAATTTGAGGATAGAATGGATATTTAATGACTGTTACAGTTTTAACACTATAGAATATCTCTGTTTACCCCTACCAAGTTTGATGTCTAGTCAGTAAATTATCATCTATGAAACAAATCAGTCAGTGAAAGACTACAGCAGAAATGCTAATTTTATAGTAATACAGTGAACTTCTAAAAATAGASTGTATCCTTGCTCACATCTGATAACTCCAAGACACAGTTTCTACATACATTTACTGATTCTTAATAGCATGATCTTATCTTATACTTTATTTGAGTAACTGGAAATTCAATTTTATCCTGCAGCAAGAGCAAAATAAATATATAAATATATAAGCATATATAAGAGGATAATAGTATTACTTACAGGAAAAGAAATGTAATGATACATTTGAATTCTGTATAGTGTTTTATRTGTATTCAGCTTGATTTGAATTTGAAAAACTGACATAATGATTCCGGCCTTAATTAGGGTAACTAATAATGTGGCATTTAGGCTCTTGGGTTGACTCAAATTAAGAGACCATAGGGTTTTTTCCAACCATAGGGTTTTTTCTTATGGCACACCCTGAAAGCTTTAATTTTAGCATCAATTTCCTTCTTTTTTCCCAGTTGAGTTTAGCTTTCCATCTGGCCTGTTTTTCTCCTGAGGTACCAGTAGCAAGCTGTAGCAGAGGAGATAGGTTAAAACAGTGATCTGCTAAAAAAGTTCCAGTGAGATTTGTCAACAGTTAAATGTCCTTTGTTAAAAAGGTGGTATTCTCCATCCAATATCCGGTCTTGGCTTGTTCATCTTCTCTTTATCACTCTTCTCCATAGCAGAGCATTTATACACTCACAGCTAAGCTGTGGGGAAAAAACAAATTGTTTGCATTGAAAATAACCAGACATAATATTGAATAATCCATATGGGAGAAGTAAAGCTTACTCTACTCTGCTCAATCTGATTTAGCTTCTACGGTGAAATATGATCTATTGCAGTCAGCTTTTCAAATTATGTGCTGAGCTGCTTGTGTGCATTTTCTAGGCCTGGCTCGCAGTTTGTTATTAGATCTTCTATGTCCACACAATTTACACAAAGTTCTCTCCTCAAAAACTGTCAGCCCAGTGGCTTTTTCTCTTGTAACCTCAATATTTGTAATGATTGGTCAAAAGAACACTCCAATGGTGAAAGACCACGTGGCTTTCCCTACTATTAGCAGAGCCATTGAAACAAAGTTCTCTTCATGTAGATTAACAGATTAGTTAGTTCTACAGCACTATAGCGACACATGCATGTATGTAATACAGTTTTTCAAGTAATGCAGAAAAAGTAAGTTATGTAAAAATATGAAATAGAAAATAACTGAAATAATGGCTCTTTTTATTGACTAATTAAATAATTCCTTATATTTTTATTTTTTGCTTTAAAAATTGTTTTTTATTTTTCACAATCACTGAATACTCAGTATTCCCATTGATTATTGCTGAAACATGGCCATAATGCTTTTCATTTGCCCAGTACCTAACATGATATTGCCTCACACTGTGAGAAAAATTTCACAAGGCATACAARAGCTGAAATTGTTCAAACTCAACAAAAGCTTCTCAAACATAAAATACAACCTTCTTATTCCTCTTTTTATGTTCCTTTTCATTTAATTGTCATGTAAGAGGTTAGCAATATTATATTAGTACTTCTATGAGGTTATGGTTTGTGTTCAAAGTAGCACTCAAAGTAGTGCAAAGGCCGTTTTTTCTTTCATCAATGTAAACCAGCGTCTACTTTGTAGGCTAATGGACAAAAGTATATAGAGAAAAAAGCCACTTTTTTCGGTCACCTCTATGACTTCCTTAGACAAACAGAATCTGTTGTGAAAAAGCAAAACAAGCCTAGGCAAAACACACAGAAGCACAGTAGATTGGTTTTCTTAGGGGTTTTTGGTTGTCTGTGCTAGGTTAGAGGTTTTTGTTTTGTTTTTATTTTGCTTGGTTGGTTTCTTGTTTGTTTGGGTTTTATTTTAATGCAACCTACAAGATATAATAGAACATTGTAAAAGCTGAAACAGATTCAATACAGTAAGCAGCTGTGCAGCTTTCTCCCTCATGGATTAGCTAATAATACGTTTTGTTATTTTGGAAGCAAAAAGGTTGTTATCCCTTCATATTGCTCAGATTGGCAGTGAACATACAAAGAAGACTACTATATAGCTCAGCAGGAAGGTGAGAAAAGAGAAAATTGGTATAATTACAGAATCCTCTTACTATATTTAACCCAGTGAGGGTTCATTTTTTAAAATTATTTTGTTGTTTTTCAGAATTGGACATAATCTTTCCAGATTTTTAGTAAGTCGCAGACCTATGTAGATCTTTAACTTTCCAGAGTCATTGGACCACCTCTGAAAATACCTRAGTACTTCAAAGAAAATAATACTTTGCAAATACAAAATGCTCCACAAACTTTTGTGCACCCTGAGCCTTCTCAAGTAATTGAGTGCTGTGTCTCTATGAGCTACTGACAAGTTCATACAATTTTCTTAAAGATAATTCTAGTTTCTAGACATATTATGCCTGTCTTTCCCAGTATTGAGGTTCCTCACAGATCTGAACAACTGGGAAATTTCTATGTAAGTTTTATTTCTATGCAAGATGGGTAATTAGGTCTCTGACTTCAGATTATGACAGTCTCTGATAACTGTGGAACAAATGCACAGAATGCACAGAAGTCTGCATATGCACCTACCTACTGAGACCATAGAATTGTGTTAAAAATAACTTTTAACACCAAGGAACAAATGTCTTCAGCACGACATCTCTTGTGAGTAGTTAGTAGAGAAACTGGAGATTAGTCAAAATAAGAAAGGAGGGCCCAAATTCTATCAGCATTCATTTTCTGCCAGTCTTTGAGAAAGTGGAGCGTTCTGCAATCATACAGTACCCAGTGCTACTTAACTCTTCATCATTAAAAAATATCACATCTGCTACTGAATCTGTGAGCTGTAATGGTTATAGTATTATCTCCATGATGCCATTAATTGCATCTTTTCCCACTGGAATTTTCATTTAAGTTCCATTTTCATTTATGTCATTGCTTTTTATCCACCTGATGTCCTGATAGCCATCATGGCAAGAGCTGCATAATTTTTGCAGTGTTCTGTATTTGGTTTTGTAAGCTGCTGAAGGCAGTCTAATTTTTGTATTTTATCTGTAAAACTATTAGCAACACTTTAGTCTGATTAGGTTGTTTTTGGTTTTTTTTTTCCTTTCTTTCTGCTGCTTTTAGATTGTTACAAACAAATGTGGATGGTAATTTCCAAATTATTGGTACTAGAGATCATATGGGTCTTTATTGAATAGTATTCTTTCTTGAAGGTAAAAAGTGYTGTACCCAACACAAATTACACTGACCTATGCTTTGTGAGCAGGACAAAAAATTGAGGAAAACTGGTGACTCTAGCACAGCTTCCCTTTTAGCATATGGAAGTTCCATTCAAGTACCCAAATCTTCAAGRTATGTGCACGTAAAAGGAACAGTGATGTTATCTTAGGTGCTGTGTACACTAGGCTGTGTAAGGAGTTGAAACCAGAACCTTTTCTTTGTCTTTAGTTTTATAGGATGCTATGCTGTGAACATCTTTAATGTGGAAAYTCTCTTAGTTTTCATTGTGCTTTGTAGCTCTGCATTTAGCCTAAGCAGARCACTTAAATTCCTGCTCTCAGAACTAAAGTAATTAAAATATTAAAGTTTTAGTGCTTATGATATCCTTTTCGTACTGTTTCGTTTCTGATCAAGTATGTGGTTAAAAAAGCAAAACAAATAAAATAAAACAAAAAAAAGCCAGACAAAATTATTTTAAAATAAATGCAAGTCCATGAATAAAACCCAAAACTGCTGTATTTACAAAAACTAGAGAAAAGGAGAGAGAGAAGTGTCATTTACAATAAAAACTGTCTCATCGAAGATAATACCATTTACTGTTCCAGCGATTTAGCTGCAGCCTGGCTGATTTCTAAAAATTCAGTACTAAAGAAGAGAAAGGGAAAAATAAACCCTTGTCTCAGTAAAAAATTCTACACTTTTTTTGACAGAGTTTAAAAATAAAACTGAGACAAGGTAAATCTGGGAGGGTTTTATTGCTGTTTAAATTGCATACTGACCCTTTAAACACTGTTCCAAGCACTATAGCCTTAGGCACAGCCACAAGGCATAACCATCTCCTGTAGTGTGACTTCATCGTGGGTTCTCACCTCCCTGCCCAGCCAGTCCTGAAATATCTAGCAGCTTTTCTTGCCCCATTTTTTGGTATGCTTTCATATATCCCAGCATAATGAAAAATAGCTGCTACTGCTAGTGCTTTCTACACAATAAAATACAGTGGAGAGGTAAAAAAAATGCTTTGTTGATTTCCCACCCAGAATTCAGACAAAAGTTTTAAGATCAATTTCCTTACATGCCACACCCTCCCTGCCCCTGCCTGCTCCACACAAACGCCCCTACAATTAAAAGTTTACAGCTTTCTAGATTAAAAGAATTCCTTGACCCCGTTGAAGATTCATAAGAACATTTTTAGTAACAATTTGTATTTGAGTGGGTCTAAATTCTCAACATTTTAATATCCAAGATGAGTATTTAGCCAGTAAATGTACTATTATTTAAAGCTGACRCAGGCCTTTTCACCACCAAAAGAAGTAAAGGAAAACTTATGTAAGCCATAAATGTATTTTAAGATGGTATTATTATTTCCTTCCTTTTATTTTACTCTTTACATGGGACTGCACCTTCATGAATTATTTATGAGAAAATATAGGATTTAATTTTTATACAGTATTTTTTGTTTTCAAATAAAGCGTAGAATTAAGGTAACTTTGGGCTGACCTTCTCAGTTCTATGCCCTATCTGTAGTACAAATATATGTATTTTTAAGGCCAAAATTGACATCAGTCCCATTTCAAAACAGATTAAAACACATGGAGCAAAATAATAATCTTTTCCTAGGATTCRCATTAACCTACTAAAATTAAAAAAAGAATCTATGCTCTTGACTGCCTGAAATATAATGAACAAGGTCTACTTAAAAATATAGTCACAAGAGCAAAATTTTTGTAGAATCMTGATAGCAATTCAGAAGAATTGTTGAAGCAATGTTCTATTCTTATAACTGTCTTTTTTTTTTAATTTTTGATTGTGTCAATTTTAAAAGAAACAAATGCACGCAAAAAAATCCCAGAAGAAATACTGTTATCAGGGAGATTGTAGGCGTAAAACAGCAAGAGTCATGCCATGTGTAATGGCCTGGACACTGGGCAAATGCCAGGCACCCATGACATGTGTTCACTTGCTCTCCCTACCACAGCTGGGCAGAGGAGAGGGAAAATAATAAACAAAAGGTTTATGAGCTGAGACAAGGAACTTTGAGAAAACACTCCTAGGGCAAAACAGGCTCAACTTAAGTTTACACAGTGAATTTGTTAAATAGTCAGAGGAGGATAATGAGAAGTAAAATAAAGCCCTTAAAGACACCGTTTCTCCCCCCACTTTTCCCTCCTTMCCATCGACAGAGCAGAGGGAGCAGAGCATGGGGATTTTGATCAGTGCATCACCAGGATCTTCTTCCACTACTCAGGAAGAKGAGTCCTTCCCATGCATTGTCAYGGGGTCCTTCCCACAGGAGACAGTTCTCTGTGAACCTCTCTGGCATGGTTCCGATCCCATGAGCAGCATTCCACACATACCTGATGCAACATGACCCCCTGCCCCCYGCCAATGGGCAGACAGTCATCCCAAAACTGCTGCAACAGGGCTCTCTTGTCCACTGGGTGCAGGCCCAAGGSCAGGCTGTTCCATCTCGGGAGCAAGGCCTCTCTCTCCATGGGTCTCCCACTGGATCACAGCCCCACTCTGGCGTGGACACATCCCCCACGAGCTGCAGGTGGATCTCTGCATCTCCCATAGACCACATGGTTTGCAGGGGCACAGCTGCTCCACCATGGGCATCACCACAGCCTGCAAAGGAGCCCCAGCTCTGGTGCCTGGAGCAGCTCCCCCCSCTCCTTCTCCACTGACCTTGGTGTCTGCCTCCCTCACAGGTCCTCATCTCCTCCTCCTTGTCTGGTTAAAAACAACTGCATGCCCCCTAGTTTTGATTTCTTCTTAAATATGTCATCACAGAGGCGTTACCACCATCTGTAATTGGCCCAGACTCAGCCAGAGGAATGCCCATCATCTTCAGAGCCATCAGAGATGGTTCTGCTGGACATGGTAAAAACTTCCTGAAGCTTCTCACAGGAACCATTTTTGTGCCCCCGCCACCACCACCAAAAACTGGGCCAAGCAAAATGACACCACATGCAATAGAATATCTACTAAAAATTAATTAAAACTCTGTGTTTCAATTAATGTGTGAATAATTTAATTATTATTTTCTAAATCATCTTTATTACTTTTGTCTTCTAATTTTTCATCTTTTTCTGGACTCCTTAAAGCCATTATCATTCTGTTACACTCAAGCCAGGATTCTCATTAGTGACAGGTGGGCAACTTTGTGATTATTTTCAGTGTAGTGACTGTCTGAACTTGTCCAAAATGGTTGTCAAAGAAATTCCCTCAAAGCCTTGTTATTTGTTGGACATAGGAAGTTGAATGCCTCTGCAAGTTTTGTCTGACATCAGAAATTGGGTGTGCAGACTTCAGCAACTATGGCTTACATTACTTCTTATAGCTCTTCTAAATAAGGTCTTGAAAGAATTAATACTGGCATGAGTTAGTATTTAATTTAAAAACCCAGCAGTTTTCCACTGATTGCCTTTCCTTTTCATTTGTCTTKTAAGATGTTCTTCCTGCCATGCTACTCTTGAAAATGATTCATTACCAAAATTGTTATCCAGCCTCAAGGAAAAAGAGAAAAATATTTCTTTTCCCATTATTTATGTTTTTGCCATGAYGTCTCAAACAGTTTTCTTTTACATACAAGGCATTCATTGCTTCAGTAATCACACACAAAACAAGTGGGTTTTATTGTTTGACAGGTTTTCCAGAATAAGTTCAATAAAACTGAAGTGCTTCTCAGCCCTGATCAAAACCTGCTAATATTTCCAGTTCTGGACTGTTGCAGTTTAAATATTCTATAAGATCATATGGTCTTCCTAATAAGTGTCAAGTTATTCTTGGGAGTTTTTACTGGTTTACTTTGTGAAGAGTATTTCACATAGAGAAAAATTTAAAAAATAAGAGAGAAATTTTGATATAATACAAACAGATTTCATCTAAAGTTTGAGATATATATGTCCACACTAAATATTCATACTAACCCAATTCAATGAAAATCAGTAGCTCAAGTCTTTAAAAATTGTTCTACACCTATTTCTAAGTCCACATGTGTTTTGTTAAAACTAGCACCATTGTTGCTGTACCTCATTAAGACACAGGCTTTGTGTCTACATGATGTGACAKGTTCAAGAACAGTCGGTAGTACAAGACCCTCTGCAGGGCACCTGCACTTCAGCCATGGGACTAGATTGCAGACAAAGAAAGTACACAGAGCCATTATGTGTATTCAGCACACAGCATTGGGTGTTTTCCAGAAGTAAACACCAGCCTATAATTGCAGGCATGGGCAGCGAACTTRACCTTTGGAGAACTGTTTCCAAAATGTAATATAGAAAAAAACATGTCTCCTAGCTCATGGTTTAGCAGTCTTGTATGGCACCATCACTCTTTCAGTTTTCCTTCTTTCACACCCACCTCACATTCTCAGATTAGAGCAGTAAGAAAGGGAAATACCAAAGAAGTGAAATGCACTAAGGCTTGTGTGTGTGTGTGTGTGTGTGCACATTCACTATGTGAATGAGCAAGACAAGCAGAGAAAAAATTTTTGAAAACATAGATGCCTCTCAGATGTTCTTAATACACTACAGTGTTTCCTCCCACTTGTTCCCCTGTACTATTGTTCCATCCATTCTTTACTTTCTTGTCCTGCTGAATTTTCTGTCTTCAAACCACAGGATTGCCATTGTAATGCTGTCATGGTTTTGACCCCAGCCAGCAACTAAATACCATACAACCTCTCAACCCATCAGCAGGATCAGGGAGAGAGTTGGAAAAATAAACMCTGAAAAACTTAATGCTTGAGATAAAAGCAGTTTAATAGSTAAAGCAAAACCCACACATTTAAGCAAAGTAAAACAAAGTATTATTTCACCATTTCTTATGTGCCATCAAGTGTTCAGCTATTCCCAAGAAGCCAGGGCTCCATCACGCATGATAATAAGGCATGGTGTCACACATGACTTGGTAAGACTAACAGCAAAACTTAAAATGTCCCCTTTCTTCCTTTGTCCCCAATTAAGCATGATGCCATATGGTATGGAATATTCTTTTGATCAGTCTGCTTCATYTGTCCCAGCTGTGTCCCCTCCCAACTCCTTGTGCACCACTTTACTCGCTGTTGGGGTGGTGTGAGGAGWAGAAAAGCCCTGGACTCTGTGCAAGCGCTGCTCAGCAATAACAWAAACATCCCTGTGTTATCAGCATTGCTTTCAGCACAAATCCAAAACACAGCCCCATACCAGCCATTGTGAAGAAAATTAACTCTCTCCCAGCCAAAAGTAGCACAAATACATAAATTACTCTTCCAATAATTCATCTCTTTCCCCCACTAGCATCCTCMAAAAAAATGGAGAATTAGCCCACACTTTTCTACTTAGTTAGTAGAAGARAAAAAGCTTAGTTAGTAGTAGAAAGCTAAGAGTTAGCTTTCCAGAATGTTTTATATTTTAGTTCTGCTACCTGAAACAGAATATGGGTACTGCTAATTACCTCAGAATATTACACTGTAGTCCTGTTTGTACCCTTGAATTTATACTCCCATAGCACTCACAGCCTAAAATGATACTGATGACACTTCAAAGATGTTTAGGTCTTCCTTTGTATATTTCACCTACTTTTCACTGCAGTGTTTGATATTCCTATGCCTTCCCTCATCAGAAGAGAAGTAATTTTCTTATATAATATTTAATATGCTTACCGTATAATTATATGATTCACGTAAAACACTAAATTAAAACAATATAAATCCATGTGCAATACTAGACCTTATTCTTAGAGTATCAAAAAGCCATCACACATGGGTAAGTACTAAACCATTTAATCTGATGCTAAATTACTCTGATGTATTACCCCCCATCCTCCCCTGCCTTGAAATGTATGAGGAATGACCTATCCTTTTACAGTTCCTATGAAGAGCTCAGCACTTCCTGAAGGTCAGTTATGATTAAGAGAGGTAGAGGGAGGAAAAAGCTGCCATTTAGAAGATTTCTATGAATTAAAAGACTTCTGGAAACTCCATTTTGGTTTAATTTATGTTTTGGATTATTGATTAAACTGTAGTGGGGAGCAAAATATTCTATATACTGTAGTTTAGCTCAAGGGTTCAGCAATTGCAAACTAAAGTCTACAAACCCTTATAATTAAAAAAAAAAAAAAAAAACCATTGAGGGAAGGTTAAATTCCACTAGCTTTCTAAAATGTGAGTGATATTTTCTCTGTATAACAATTTATCACCTTTTGTTTTCATTTCAAATGAAAGCAAGACTTTTAAACAATCTCGTTCAAATAACAGTTGTTTGTCTTTCCTGAAAATGCCAAGTATTCAAAGACTTAATCTCACCTAAACCACTTCGTTTCTATCTGTGCCCCAGTGAACAACACTGAATATTAGCTGTCTTCTGACTTTAGTTTCCAAGCAGTTCAACTGTGGCTAATTCGTGATGGTGCATGTGCAGCATTAAACTATCAGGAACGTGTTACACAGCAGTCAGTTACAATAAAACAAACAAACAAACAAACAAACAAACCCTGTTGCTCAGTTTTCAGTGAAGGAATAAGTTTTAAATCTGTCTGTTTCTGCAATAATAACAACAAATACTAGCAAATAAAAATAGAGGCTTTAGAAGAACTTCTAGTGATGGAATAATAACGTCTATCAAATTTGTGAAAACTGTAAGCTACACTTCTTTTCTTAGTAAATTCTGCATTTGATATATTTYCATTATCTGAGTTTGGAGATTTATTAGCCTTTTAAATTTATTTTCAGGACACCTATTTGTTTCTAAGTAATAGAGGAAAGTAAAAGAGAGGCAGTTGTTAAAGCATGGAGAAAAAAACYTCTTGAAGGCCAAAGTTTTGTTAATTAATATTTTTGTAGAGCAGACCGATGCTGCTAGAAGTTCTTGGCCTTCTAAAACTTAAGCATTTGCCAAAATCAGCATGTACGAAATCCTAGGAAAAGAGGATAAAATTTTTCGCCGATATATACTGCCCCTTTGATGGATGGCATAGATATCTGGTAGAYCCATATTCTTTGAGGATATGAAATAAACAGGGATGTTTAAAGATCTCTTTTTTKACCTACTCTAAACATTGTTACACGGTACCTTATAAAATCCAGTCTTTCCATCAAATAAAAAAATGCATGTTTGTCCTCTCGCTAGTGTTGCAACATTCATCAGTTTAACTTTTTCCAAAATGTGGCTGAAAACTTCTTGTCTATCACRAGAACACTGCTATTGAGAAATGACTTTCTCTGTGCACAGTTTAAGAGTGAAATATGTTAATAAGGTATCAAATTGGTCCTACAGATGATCTTTGGTTCTCTGCCCTCCTATACTTGACAYCCCTCCCCTGTGCTACCACACAGTAAATACTGAAAGTTGGCTGAAACACTTTGARTGTTTAGAAATCTTTAAWATGTGTTTCTTTTGGTTTCTACCARTAATACCAAATGATTGTAAAGTCATCACTGTGAGACAGAAAATCTCTGATGAATATAAAGAAAAAAGGATTCGCAGCTCAGAACATAAACAAACAAACTGGCTAAGAGACCACACATAAAAAAAAAAGCAGTATATATATATATTTTGTAAAGAGGTTCTATTTTATGATGCAAACTGCTTATTTATAGTGAAAAAGCTGCTGCTGAGAAATGACATTTTACCACATTGTTTCACAGTTAGATATAGTAATTTGCTGTGCTAAATTATTAGTTCTGCAGATGCTGGGCTCCCCATCACTATCTTCACCACAGGAGTGATACTGCAATGTGGCCCATTAACTTTTTGTGAGTTGTTATTTCAATAGCTGTACACATAAACCTCTTATTAATGAACAGCCTGTATATATGAAGAGGTCCTTTTACTGAAATKTCTTGTCAGAGTTTTGTGGAATAATTTGTCATAAATGTCAGAAAACTTACAACATGGTGCCGAGAATGATTAAAATTATTGCATTCAACAGCACACTTCCAGTGYGCCTCCTTCTCATTCTGTGTTTGTACCACCCTGGCTGAGAAGAAAGAAGAGGAAATTATTCAGAATATTATTTCCCAAAATGATCCTATAATTTCTGTGTAGATAAAACCAACTTCTAATTTTTGGTCCATTTGAAATTAATAAATAGGAAATAATTTTTTTTCCCTATCAAGGAAACTAATGGATTCATACTTCAGAATTTCTTCCCACACTCATCAGGTATTTTAGTGTGTTCTGCTCTAAAACATATGTAATCTATTGATTTATGAAAGTATGGCAAATTGTGAGTTAAAGGTTACTGTCTTTTTCTTTWGAAATAAAGATTTCTAAGAAAAGCCATTTAAAATCAGATTCTGTTCTCATTCAACTTGATAAAACTTTTGTTACTCTAGACTTACTGTTGTGGAAAAATTAAAAAAAATTCACCCACAGAGAAAAAGAAATCAAAAGTGTTTATAATTAGTATATTTGCAAGATATTCATTAAAAAAATATAATAGAGTATATCTACATCATCCCAGTCAGGTGGAAATTTGGAGTAATGGTAGAGCTCGGGCCTCTGAGAAAAGTAGGCATTTGCCACAGTAGGATTGGTCATATTGTAACAGCTGACATTTAAGTAACTGTAAGAAATTTTTCTGAGTCAGACTACTACAAAGAATGGKCTAGCTCTGTCCAGGGTATATTCCACTTAGAATCACCAGATCTACTTGTCAAGTATTGTACTATTGTCTTCTCATTTTTACACTGGATGGAGTGCTTTTGAGGTTTGTCCAGCTCCTTGTTATCACATAAAGTGCGCACCACTGCCTGGTCCAGACAGGATACTTTTTTCTGCTTAAGCCATACATTTTACCTCTATATATTATGTGAGCAAATCTGAACTTCCAAAGTTGCAATGTCTATGTCTGTCCYGGGTGGAAAAAAACCAGAAAAACGAACAACAAAACAAACTAAAAAAAATTCTTCCGGTCTCTCTGGCTGAAAAGCTAGAATAAAATATGCCTGTTTGTTCTTTTTTTTGTTGTTTGGGAGTGATGACAGAAGATATCCAGAAACTGATGTGAAAATAATAGAAAAAATAATAGAAAAAAAAATTATAAGAATGTGAGCTAAGAGAATTAATGTAGATTAAAAGAAAAAGGCTCMCTGCTGACATATACTGATGTATTCTACACTAAGGTGTAAAGAGTTCTCTATCATTCAGAGAAGCAAAACCTCAGGTTTCAGGGGATTTTATTAGCAGAATCTTAAACAAACTTCCAAGGTTTGCAACCACATCTTTATTTCCCTTTTAAAATTATGTAACCRGCCTTTGCTGTTATAAATTATTTTAATCGTTTTAATTGTTTCATAAAATAGAGGAATCGTTTAAGAGCATTGGCAAACATGTAGAGCACTTCCTTAAAACATCTCCTCACAAGAGATTTTATATTACGTTTAATTTACCCTTCATTGTAAAATAGAACCTAGAATGCAGGTAAATTTAAAAGCAAAAGTTTGATTTTAGATAGCTTCAGATTATTGCAGAGTTGGAAGCAGTCCCARTGCTTCACAAGTACTGGGATTCTCCCAACCCAGGTGCAGGACCTCACACTTGGACTTCTTGAGCTTCAGGAGGGTYTCATGGATCCACTTCCCAAGTGTCCAGAGTCTGGAGTTTTCTACAACTGAGAGTCTGRGAAGCTCTTTTTGACCTTTTTGCCCTCTCTGTTTACCAAGCCCCTGCTATCTTCCAATCTACCACAATTGCTCCTGGCAATGCCTGCATCCTATCAGCCTCTGTCATGAGACCTGGGCCTTTTCCTGGTGGATCTTTCAGCTCTTGTATGGATTTCCCTGACTTCAGGAACCTCCAGACCAGCTCAGTCTAGTGCTCAGCTCCCAGAACTTACTGTAGCTGTCACTGCTTTTGCTTCTGACCTACTKACTGACAATTTAAAGACTTTCAGGATGCTTACATAWTTAAGGGACTGATCATTAAAAAWGTCCTGTCTGTGATGCTTATCATGATTTGTTGTATCATCCTGTGACCTGGCACCAGTAGTTTGGTTCAAAATAAGAAACCCCTACTAATAAATCTGTACCAGTTCCCAATACACTTTTGTGTTCTCTTCTGCTCTCCCACTAAACACCATAACACCTAGCAGATTTTATTAGCAGAATGAATGAGAGCTTGGCACTACGCATCTGCAAGCTGTAGTGTGTACCAGYCATCTCACACAATTTTTCAGGTTCACCTTCCTCTTTGGGATTTGAGGTCTGTAACTGATAGGAAGAGAAGCAGGAACCAGGTAAAAGGGCACTAACTTCTGTGCCCTGTTGGCCTAATAAATTTGTTTCAGAGGGAATTTTGCTGTATAGATAAACAATTCAAGGTCAAGTCAGTCACAGAATTTTTTATTTCCAGAAAAATAATTCTAGCAAGGAAAGCTTCATGCATGCAGAAGGAAATCAGTTCTGGCTGAATGACTTAAAAGCTTTAAAAGGCTAGAGTCTAAAATTCAAGCAAATAGATTTGATGGCATCTCTTGTATGTTTAATGAAGTAAATGGTAGATCTTTGGGAAAAAACACTAGCATGAAAAGGGTACACAAATTTCATATCTCTCTGAATCATTCATAGAGTATGACTCTGAAGTTCTTTAATTTACACTGGGTGACCTACTCTGCTACCTAGGCATTAAAAGTGGGTCTCAGTCACTAGGACAAAGGTTGTTCTGAGCTAAAAGGTATAAATCCTACTAAATTCATAGAGCCTTCCACAGCAGTGCAAATCAGAAATACCTACCCCTGAATAAGAGGCCAAATGGTACACAGATMTTCATAACCAAGAGCTTAATTTATCCACTGAGACTGTGACATTTTCAAAATAGTRAAGAACAGTGAAACTATGGTCTCAACTGTGCCAACTCACTAGGAGTCAATTAACAGCAAGTTTTCATGTGTGTGTGGTGGTGTGAGTGTCTRTCTGTGTAAAGCTTTCTCTCACACAGCCTGTCCTACCCTTGGTTCTCCTAATATGATGAGGTTAGTACAGTCATATTGTCGGTGTTCCTTTTTCACCTCATTGCATGTGACTTTTGAAATRTGGATGATATAAAGGAAAAGAAAGTTACTAAGGGCCACTTCATCCTGTCTGAATCAGTATAGCTCAGCTGGGTGATGTATAAGTGTATTATAGTCAAATGTCTTGAAACTTGATTTTGTTAGGTTTATTATRGAATCACAGAATGGGTTGGGATGGGCTTGACCTTGCAGATCATCGGGTTCCAACCTCCCTGTGGTAGGCAGGGAATACGCTCATGTAATACTCTGTTATAACTTTGATTTAAAAAAATCAAAAAATAAAAGAAATCCACAATTTCACATAAAACCAAGAGACCTAGTACTGCACAGAAAGATGTCTTTTTCAGAGACACAGTGGCAAAACTGAAGGAATATCAAAGTATTGTTACATTGATACAGGAATATGTACTTCTGCACTGCCTTAAGAAGGAATTTGGTATTGACACTTCATTTGATTGTTGCTTGGCTTAACAAATCCATAAATTCTCATTAAATCACTACGGGATGGGGTACTTCTAGATTTTTGGGATCATATTTTTTAACGTTCTTAAAAAACACGGTGCTTTTGTGGGCTTTAGTTCTGTTTGGAGTTTTTTGGGGGGCACACAGATCCATGTATTATCCATCACCAGGTACAATAAAATGCATATAACATATGCCATCAAATGCTCATTTATCTTACGTAATCTTTGCAGAGAAGGTTTGATCACTGTTTGTTGTGACAMATATTCTTAGAGTTAGTGCAGCTGGGAGCACACTATATTTTCAATGGTAAGTMTGTACATTAACTGCTAAGCTTATGCTTTATAAACAGCTATTAATAAAATAGATATTTATGTTCCAAAGTATGAAATATGGATCCAAATCAACTTCACATCTTAAAAGTCACTTGTATATTTCATAAGTCAGTGACAAACCAAATAAATTCATCACATAACTGACACATTAGAGACAGAAGTTTGAATTTGGATACGTGTTTTATTTAAAGCTTGATTTGCTGTATAAATAAATCATGAAAATATACTTGTGACTCAGTAAATAATAATGTAAAGAATAGCATCTTCTGGTAAAAAAAAAAAAGTGGGAGGGAGGATAATTCAATGACTTTGTGTTATTTGGCTGGCACAGACAAGTGAGAACCCTCAGTAGCACTTTCAGGTACTTGTTGCTTTCTACCAGTTTAGAGGGGTGATGTATCAATCTAGACTTCACGGCTATAAAAGGTTGTTTATWCTTAAGTTAAGCAGCAAATACAATCCACTCTGTATCAAGAATAAGATGGGAATTTTTAATCTCTAATTGACTGAGTTCTCACARGAGAACTTCAAATGTCTTCCATCTCAAATTTTCTGTCCTCCTTTTTCACCTGGCTTCTAGATATCAAAGTGGACAGCTCTGTAAGTGGCACAAAAATAAGTACCTCATGGAAAGCCTGCATGGTAACAAATTAAAATGTATTACTTAGAATGGGAATAGCTTTGGTAAGAGCTTCCAGATTGGAGGAGTGGAAAGCAAAAAGGAAAGCTATGAATGACATATAAGGGCAACTCTATTGATTTTATCATTTAGGAGATGTTTTTACTGCTTATACTTTTCTATACCTGAGATTCTAAAATGCTCAAAGTTAAGGATTAATGAAGTCACCGACATACCAAGTCACAAAACTGTAATTATAAAAGAAAAAAGAAAAAAAAAAGCTCATGAAAGAAAGCAGGTTGTTTTTTTTTTCTCAATACCACTGAATATTTCACAGCTTGAACATTATTTGGTAACCTTTATGGAACATTAATGAYACCATTTTTCTTCTGTATGTACCTCCAGGCTGACTCATTGCCATTTAAAAACAATGGCATGCCTTTGGTGAAAAGAAATGTCGAAGCTCACCGGCAATCACCGACAGCTTCAAAGGGATAAAAATACACACATATTTGCTAGGTATATGTGTAAGTATTCTGCACTTACCCCTAGATGAATCAAAACCCTATTCAGAAATCTTGGTATCCAAGTGGCTTTTTGTACAATGAAAATTCCCCAGAAGCAGATTCATGTGTTCAGAAAAAATTGCTAGAAGTGCTTACTTTGAATTCTGCTAGGTGCTATCTAGCAGATAACATTATTAGTCAAAATTTCACTTAAAAATGTGTGATGCATAAGACATTGTAATTCATGATTAGTAGTAGACCTTTAAGTTTSCTTCAAAAAAGAAGCACCATCTAATTCTCTCAATTTATAGAACATTTTTCTAGTCCTGCATGAATTCAATCTATGGTTCTTAATCTCCTTGCTTCCATATATGGTATCTTCACAAATCATCTAGTTTTAATCTGCTCATTTTCTTATTTTCCTTCCCTAATCCTGATATACTTTATCCCAATCACAATGCAAGAATGTTGGCTATTAATTCCTCTTCACAGCCCATAACACTTTTTCATTAGCAGGCCAGAGGTCCACTCATATATTTATCTTTTAATCTTYAGACTATTTTTTCATTTACAGTCCATTCTGGAGATGAGTTTCCTTTTTTCTCCTCAAAAGCCTGTGAAGATCACATATATGAGAATTTTATACGCAGTCAGATTGAAAATGAAGGGAGAAAGAGGGAACACAAGATCAGAGAGATGCAAAGGCAATAGGCATTAGCTGCTTGATTTTTTTAAGTCGTGTGTAACCCTTTACCCTCACTTCACCAGGGTTTTTAACATTTTGCTGAGAGATTAAGTTAAAACATGATGTCCTTAAATTCAGGAGGAGAGAAAATTCCTTGTTACATACAATAATAGAGATTGGAAGCTCTCAGATGTGAGGAAGAATAAAAAGGAAGGACAAACAATCTGAAGAAAAGGAGTAACTTGGTTTTCAGGACTTATGCCTTTTCCCTGAAGACACATGCAGAACTTTGACAGCAATAGATATTTTACAATATTTTACAGATATTTGTAAAGTCAACAGGTCTGAATTTATGCCTGTATTTATAAGAAACCTACTACTAATATCACATGACAAGAACCTCAGATGCTTTCCTTTTAAGATATTTAGTGCCTGCAAACAGGAGATAAGGTCTCTGTAAAAAAAAAAAAAAAAAAAAAAAAAATCTGGGTTCACAGTTCTGTTTCCATGGAATCCGAATGCAGGAAGAATGAGACATGGACATGAAATGCTACAAATAATGAGAATAGAAATTAAATTTTCGTTGCTATTGCATAGTAGTAATAACACATTAAGTGCTAATTTGCACAAAAGTACCTGATTCTAACTTAAATGCTTAAAAGTTTAAAAATTGATATTTTTTTAATGCTTTTTCATTCATTCATTTGATCTAATCATAAGAGAAACTCATATCCTTGAAAGGAGAGGAAGGAGGAAAAAGTCTTTAACTCTGCCACCCATAGAAATAACACCCTACAAGGCTGGAAATTAATTTAAAAGTTTCTACATTGTAAGAAAAGCATTTTGCCAACAATGCACTGGCAAGAACACAACATGACTAAGTGGAAAAAAAAGAGGAAAAGGAGGGAATAGCTTTTATATAGCTATAAAATTCAGCTAAATGAGYAATGTGCATTTACCCTGTTTTTAGAAATGTTTTGTGACACTTTGATTGTCTATAAAATAATGTTTAAAGAAGCAAAATCTTAAGGAGAACTTTAGGAATCAAAGCTATATTATTAGCCTAAGTCAAGCAATATAAGTAAAACCAGGAAGTTTTTAAAAATTGAAATTGAGGAAGAAGTGTGTCCTGTATCATCTCAGACAATCASCTATTTCAATAAAAAAAGTAGGTTAGGTCCTCAAAACTCCTGGACAACTCATAAAGTCACATCCATGTCTTCATATGTCTTAACAGAAGCTTCATGATCTATGATAAGGACTAGCTGATAATCCAAAAATTACATAAGATGCATTTTGTAAATCATGAATCATCTATTCAAAAGAATGTGTTCTGCCTRCTATATCAGTAGCCTGGCACTTTCTTCACTTCTGATAGCCCAGATAATTAGATCTACAAGGCTGGGAAGGAAGTGACAAAATAAAAACCAGTGGGCCTGAACTGAAGTGAAAAAAATCCATTTAAACATGTATCAGGCATAACCAGYAGGTTTTGGTAGTGGGCACAGACCTACGGTGATGATCAATGCAAAAGGAGATCTGGGACTTCTCTGAGTTGGTACAGCCAGTTGCAGGTAGCTCTGCTATGGACAAAACTACCCACTGACCACAAAACTGTAACCATTAGAGGTGCATATGGTGCCTCTGCAAAAAGTGCATTTAAGGAAGGACAGTGATATTTTGAAAAGGAAAGGAAGCAACAGACCAGCACCAAGGCAGGGGTGACACCTGAGTGGAAGCAAGGGGGGAAATGAGAAAGATGCCAGGGCAGAAGGGATAACATACTGGGAGAGAGATGCAGAAGGAAAGAAGAGATGTCAAGGAAAAAGAATTAAGACAGCRGAGTAAGTGTGCTGAGCAAGGCTGGAGGAGCAGCCCTATCAGTCAGAACAAAGAGAGGCTCAAAGAAGGAAGAGAATAGACTCTCCTGAGAAGGGCTATACCAAAGACACCTGAGCAGATTGTAGCATAAAGGCATCTGAGCAGGGACTGGAGCTGAGACATCCAGGGACATAACAAATGCAGTTAAGCAGAGTTAGTGCTACGTGATACCTGAGGAAAGGGAGATTCAAAACTGGTGGGTTGTTTGGTCCATGATAACAGAGGAAAGACCTTCTTTATGGATGCCAAACAGCATATCTGCAGAACCCCAYTGTCCACTAGTAACCTCACCTAGTCAGCCCTGTCCTACTTGGTGGACTAGACTAGCGAATTCCAGTGGTACCTTCCACACCCAACTGTTCTGTATTTGAGACATTAAGGGTTTGTTACCAACCTAACCCGGGAAAATTCCTCTTTCCAAAACCTTAATTAACACCTTTTAAGTGTACTCCTGAGAGTTTCTAATAAAATTAYGGATCAGCAGTAATTGGAAAATATATGAACATAGGAATGAGCTGGGCAGTTTCTCTTCTACATACCTTCCTATTTATACCTCTTATCTTGCAGAAATAACATTAGGACATCTGAAGGACTACAGTAAGGTAATGCAGAAAAGTGGGAAACAAAGGCCATTCATTACGCTGGGAAAGGAATGGGTGGAGAAATGTCACAACATTATCACCTGGAGAGAATAGTAATGCTATAAACTATTTGCTTCACCTTCTTGATAAGGATRAGGTTTCTGTAGTAGAAGGAAAAGCGAGAAACTGAAGTTTGTTTTTTCCAGTCAGCATAGTCACTGCTAGTGTCCTGGAGACTTTTGGGATCAGAATAGATCTGTGAGACTTTGAAGAATAGGACAAAAGTAATAGCCGGAAAATCTAAGGTAGTGGCAGGGTATCAGATTAGAAACAACTTTCAAAGTGAGCAAGTTTCTTGAGAAGAATTATACTGGTGCAGAGAATCTGAAGTCTGGGACTGTGTAAAAATTGGGACTATTGCTGCAACTAAGTGTGTTGGGTGTAGCTCACCCTCCTGATTCCATTTTTAAAGAGGCTACTCTTATTACTTCTTTCCTAGTCCCATTCCAGAAGCCCACACAGTTCTCAAGTTATCCTGGTGGTTTCTTTACAAGCATAAATATTTGCCCAGATTAAGTCCGACTTGGTTTTGTTTGTTTTTTTGTTGTTTGTTTTGTTTTTGTTTTTGTTTTGTTTTGTTTTGTTGTTGTTGTTTTTTTTTTTTTTTTTGTACTGTGGCTTGACAATACCATGAAATATAGTAAGGCCAAAAATAGTGTTTTGGACTGTATCTCATCTTGGATACCATTCTTCAGACATTCTAACAAATATTTCCCACCCTCCTCATGCTCTCTGACTGTCCACTCAAAACTTAATGAAAGAAACGGACTTAAGGAAAGAAAATTCACTCATTTAAAAATCTCCCTGGTTTTAGAGAGCCAGGCTTATGGTAAATTGTTTTCAGTAATTTCAGAGAGAAAAGTTAAGACTACTGAGATAAACCACTAGAAAACTAAATTACCATACCCCTATTTCACTACTGTTTTTCTCAACACTCAACTGATTGCTGTATAAGCCTACAAAAATATTTTATCTTCCCATTAATTTAACATAAAATGTAAGCAATTCTAGAAACAATCTCACACAAACCCCTAAATAAGAGTCGAATAAAACATGCATAAAACGTGCAGAAAGATACATGGATTTAGGCTTCCTGTGACTGTTTCATTAGCTGTTTATTACTACATAGATATTATTTGTAATATTTTTGAGTATATATTGGTCAATCAGTTCMATGTAATTTCTCCTAACATATAACAGTCATAAATTATGCTATAGTTCTTCCTTGTTTGCTTTCCTTAACAATAATTTACAGTATTGTAGAAATTACTATCTTATTTTGTTTAGTTTACTTTTTAGCTTTCAATAATCAACCTAAGCCAGTATTTGATTAACATTATCAAACTCAGGATGCATTTCTAAAGCCTTTAAGCATCACACTGCTGAAAAAAACAAGATGCAGTTTAAAACAGTTGCAAAGATTAATCTCTCTATATCCCTTCAAATCAATAGAATTGATTTCAATTTAAGGTTTTATTTATCCCTGTTATTTCATCTAGTAAAGGTCTACCTATTATCTAGAAGCCAGACATAAGCATATAGAGATAATAATACCAAGTAATTATTTTTTTTCTTTCTCGTGTAAGGAGTCTCTTGTCCAAGAGGATCTGTTCACCAAGTAATGATTTTTTTCAGCAGAAAAGTAATTTTTGTTTTAAGCATGTGAAATAGTTATCTAGTCAAATACCTTTTTGTGTTTTAAATTCTGTTATTTTTTTTATTAAGGTTACACTTGCAGTAAAAAATAGTAATTAGTACAAGAAAATTGCTTGTCTTTTACAGTGATATGTTCTATTGATGTCAGAAGCAATCACATCCCACTGGACTGTCAGAATCATAGATTCATAGAATGGTTTATGTTGGAAGGGACCTTAAACATCATTTAGGTCCAATTCACCTGGATTGACACAGGCAGGGACATCTTTCTTTTTGACCTGGTTACTCAAAATCCCATCCTGCCTGACCTCAAACACCTCCAATGGTGGCACAGCCACAAATAGGGGCAACCTATTCCAGTATCACAYCACCCTCATTGTAAAAGATGTCTTCCTTGTATCCAGTCTAAATATTCCCTTTTTCAGCTAAACATCCTTATTCTATGCTTTGTAACTAACAACATTAGTTWAAAAAACCCCGAAAACAAAAACAAAAACMAAAAMAACAGAACCAAAACCAAAAACAAAACCAAAAGCAAAAMCAAAAGCAAAAACAAAACAAAAAACTATAAAAAGACCAATCTTATATTTTATATTTTATGTCCCTTTCATCCATTGAAAGGTCAGAATATGGTCTCCTCAGAATCTTCTTCTTTCCAGGCTGAAATAGCTTCAAATCACTTAGCCTTTCTTCACAGGAGAGATGTTCCAGCCCTCTGCTAATTTTGTTTCCCTTTTCTGGACCTGTTCTGAGAGATTCACACCTCATACTGGAGACCCCCAAGCCAGATGAAGTATTCCAGCTAGGGTCTCAACAAAGAGAARCAGAGAAGCAGAATCAGCTCCCTCATCCTGCTGGTTGCCCTTTTTTTTTATGTAGTCTAGAGTACTATTGACTTTCTGGGCTGCAGGTGCAGGTTGTCAGCCCATATCCAATTTTTCATCCACCAGTATGTCCAAATCTTTCTCTGCAGAGCTGCTCTCAGGTAATTTATTACCAACTCTTTACTGATATTCAGTAATGCCCAATATGTTTCCCAGCAAAGTTGTCGATGCYCCAACCTTTGAAGTGTTCAAGGTCAAGTTGGATGGGGCTGTGAGTAACCTAACTGAGTGTGAAATGTCCCTGCACATAGCAGGTGGGGGTGGACTTGCTATTTAAAGGTCTCTCCCATGCTATGCCATTCTAGGATTGTGTGATTTCCCTGACCTAGCTACAGGTTCTTGCACTTGGACTTGTTGAACTTCATGAAGTGAACTTCACGAGTCCTCTTCTCAATTTTTCAGGTTTCCTCTCAAGCTTGTCAATGTCTTACAGCTTCTATGCTGTAGTATTTTTCTTCCTTTGATACATAGACACAAGCTCTCCAATGTAATTAGAGCTGTAGAGGGTAAAATCAGAACACTGGTTTCATCTTGACCCTTTGTGAAGCACATGCTTTAGGTGTGCCTTATATTAACTCATATTCCAACTGGAGTTTTGTTTTCAGAGAAGTATTGCATATTGTCTTGATTTTTAAATTACTCATAAAGAATTCATTGCAATTCATAACACTTATTCAGTTGGTTAACAATGCTAATTGAAACTTGACTCCCTTGTGGAGTGAATTTCTGTAAGTTTAGCTTAAATTAAATATACTGGGGTGWTTAATTCTTCAATATCATATTTTGCTTATGTAAGTTATAAGAATTTTATCACCCCCCTATTGACACTCTCTGTGCTCTTCATGCATTCAGTGATTCTGTTCATATCCATTTTCTAACTATCTAAATTTTCTTTTGAGTCTTCACATGTTTTCTCCACAAATCATGGCCACCTCTTCTGGCACTCAGAACAGTTCTACACAGAGTGATTAGAGAATCAACCTATATTTACCAGGACTGTTGCTTACACAAGCAAAGGTTTCAATATTTTCTGAGCATAGTGGTCATTTGTGGTCAGCTTTTATTTATTTACCTCCTAATCTTTAAGAGTTAGTCTTCCCAAGCTGGAATCTCCCCCTCTGAAAAAATGACTTGTGTTCTTCTGTCCTACATGTAGATCTTGCATTTAGCCAAATTCAACATGTTTGTTGATCACCCTGACTTCTTAATTTTCCCCTTTTTCTCTGGCCATCCTTGAGTCATTTATGAGCATTATCAATCATGTACATTTGGCGTAAAATTGTTAAATGATGAAAGACCAGAATTGCCAGCAAAAAAACCTACCTGATTGGTTGGTTCTGTCTGTTTGGCTTCATGGATAAATTTATCAAATAACTTGACTGTGTTTGGAATGCTTTTCAGTGGGCTGTTGCAYGACAATAGTGGCTCATAACATGAAAACAATAGGCAAACACTGAGGGAAGCAATTCAATYTTTCAGTTGTGAATAAAAAATATTGCTAAATAACTTAGATGACACAATTTACTGGCAATATGCTTAAGTAAACAAAAATCTTGCAGTTTCTCACTATACCAACAGAAATAATTTCTTAAAACCAARCAATCAGTCCCAATCAAGTTACTCCTTTAAAAATGAATAAATAAAATCATCATTATGAAGCAAAATATTTCACAATTTTTTTTGTCTTGCATGTTTTTTCACATTTACTTAATTTAAATTTATTAAAGGATACTTCTAAGTGGAACTTTTCCAAATTTGTAAAGAATACCCAAAGGAATATTGAAAATTGGATTCTAATTATTTCTTTATTTTTTAACATGATAGAGTCAATGTAATATTTTAAACAAAAAATGTATTAAGCATTCAATGTCCTATTTATAGAGSAAATTATTTTCATCATTTAGAGTCACCTTAAATTTAATTTTTACATTTGATAGATGTGTTATCTTATTCAGAAAAGTTTTTTTCTCTGGATCATTTGGCAGTGAATAAATTATATGCAATCACCATTAATATCGGTACTTCAGGAAYAAAATAATGAAAGTATACCCCTTCAATGAGTTTGTGGTAGAGAATTGCACAGAAATAAAACAGACCTCCTGACATCATATACTGTCATATAATCAGATATAGATACAGTAGTGCATAGGGAACTTTTGCCTGACTAAGTCAGTTCTTTTTTCCTATTCTTTTATTGCATTGAGATCACTATGGATGAAATGCAAGTGGCTGATATCATTTTGTGTAGCTTATTTTCTGTTTTGTCAGGGCACAAGGTATTTTTTCATCATATCACAGGGCATTTAATTGTATTACATTTAATCCTTTGTAATCCTTTAAATCCTCCATTTAATCCTTAGCACAATGACACCTTTCTCGCTTGTGCTTTGCAGCATATTTTTAAAGGCAAGGAAGTTAGACTGTGCTTTCAGAAAGAATACTCCAAGAACTTCAAACATTTTGATTGTGACACGATGCAGATTGCACAAGTACCATTCACTTGAACTATGTCAGACTGCATATAAACAGCATCTATTCGATATGCTTATATGCAACACTCACATATTTTTAAAAATCCATGAAAGTCGGTGGGATTTAGAGACTTGGATAAGCCCCTCATGGAAAAAGGGCATTGAAATTGTGCAGTCTGCCTACTAAGCAGTTGTGTTTAATATAGTTCAARTAATTACCATTCCAATTTCAAACATTGAAAAACTTAATCGGAGACTTAACAACAAAACCAACCAGCATTTGCATTTGCAATCCTTTTCATTTACATGACCAGTGGCTAAAATGCAGTTTTAGATTAATTAAATTTTTATTTGTCTACTGTCATTTAGTAGGRCTATTTTCCCTAATATTATTTRCAGTGGTTTAAGGTTTGGGCTGCARGGTTTTTAGTTTCTTTTTTTCTTTTCCCCCAATTTGCTGTCCATTGCGTTATTCATTGGTATTCAAAGCACTTCAAAGATATCTGCCCAGAATAGACAGAGATACAAATGTATGTATATTTTTATATAGACTTATAATTTGCCACTGTTTTCAGGTTACGGATTCTCTGTAAGACAAACATGGTGTACTACACTAAAGAAACTAGAACACTGAAAAACTAACAGAGTTCTGATATCTATTCTTTGTATGTATGACACCTGATCATCTGTTCTTGTAAAAAGGCTGGGTTGCTAGTGGAGAGGGAATCCCAGAATGTAACACACAAAGAAGAAAWTTCTTAAAAAAGTAATGCTCTTTGTATAACTATATTTCTCACCTCCAGAGATTTGTACCAGGGGGTAGAAGCAAGACTTCAGCCACAAAGTATCTTTCTCAGGAGAATAGAACACAGTTTAAATTTTTTAAAGATAYCTGGCTTCATAGCAAGCCCTGATAGGGTCATGCATGTCTGAACTGCTACTCACTTTTGCACACTAATGATGTGGAGATGAAGCAACGAACATCATGAGGAAATTCTTCTTGTAGCATCCATAGTCCTTAAAAGTGAAGATATGCGGCTCAAGCCTTTAAAGCTGGAGGCATAACAGTAGCATGAATTATAAAAACCACATGGAATGACTTACTAAGTGTATATAGCRTACAGGTGTATGGAATATTTGTTTTGAGAGTTTTTCAGGCTTTGGTTTTTGACTTGCTTTGTTAGCTCAGTTTTCTCCATGATACTACCAGAGCAATAGCAGATGTCTATCTGACAGCAAAACAAAAGAACAAAACTTCACAGACAGTCTGAAATATAGTTAACTTAAATCTCTGAACTGCTAGTTCCCATTTCTCAGCATTGATGCTGAACTATAACTTGTACACAAAATTCATCAACACAACAGTTTTTGACATTTTCTATATATATTATTTACCTCATATTACAGTTACATTTTGTGTTCCAAAATAAACTCATGTGAATGAAGGATCCTGTCACTTCACCTTTTAAAATACTGGTTTTCATATAAAAGTGAAAATTCCAATTTTTCTGTCTGTGGTCTTCATCACGATCTCATTTTCACTAAACCTCATGATCTCATGGATATTCTTGAAAACAAGGTGAAATGAAATGTCTTACAGTTATATAATCAGTATGAACTTAAAAATTATAAAGGTTTTCAACTGGTTACTTTGGTAATGAGAGAGTATGCACATAGATTATCTTTATTTTCAGTAGTGACATCTCTAAGACGAATTTGTAGATCCAACGAGAATCTTGATTTTCATTACATTGCTAACTTCTCAGGTATTGAGATTCATGTGATAAACACATTTTGAAAAACAGTTTTCATTTTTATCTAAAGCAGTGTTTAAAAAGATTGATACAGTTAAAAGGTTGTACATTTCTAACAGTGGAGTGTGACATCAATGAAATCAAGCCTTATTTGGAAAAGAGTATATAATTTCCTTTACATCAGTAATACAGGAATAAAATCAACTACTTCACAGAATACCATTTTATGTAAACAAACAATCCCTAAAAGAAAAATGCCAAATTCAGTCCATACAGAACTTGTGTTGCATTAATACAATTTAAAATGTGAAGTCCATCTTTGTAGGCTTGAATATTAACCCTTATTTCATTACACAAATGTGTACATATTTGTGCATGTTCTCATAAAATATCAAGAAATAAATAATTTAAGAACATGTATGAAGCAGAAGTATATTTTCATTTGATTCCTTTCTAAACTATGAAACTAACRTATGGGTTAGGTTACCTGTCATGGAAAGAGAAGGAGATGAATCTTGATCAATATCCTTAAGTAAGATTTCTTGTTTCACTCACCCTTCATACTTTTGCAGAAGGATAGCAAAATCATCAAAATGATCAAAAGCAGGACAAAAGTAAGTATAAAATATTTATCTTTAAAATCTATAAAGGATTTTGTGGGAAATAAAACAGTAGGTATGCTGCAAGAGTGAAAACAACCTATACCGAGGGGGAAACCACATGCAATCTTTTCTGCTGCTTAGGGACTTAAGTGTTGACAAGACTCCTCTTCTCATAGCCTACATTTTTAATGGCAAATAAATGATCCCAAAATTTAAAATTTGTTTTTAATTAATTAAAGATATGTTCTTCATTCTTAAAGAAGGAAACAT
Organism: Malurus melanocephalus; assembly: GCF_030028575.1. Lineage (NCBI taxonomy): Eukaryota > Metazoa > Chordata > Aves > Passeriformes > Maluridae > Malurus > Malurus melanocephalus. Next base: position 234,291 of record NW_026623459.1, read on the forward strand.
AAGGAGATCTGACATTATAGCTCTAAATATAAGTACTAAAATGATTCTGCTGCCAAATACAGAATGGCTGCATAACSATAGTTATTCACCATGCCTTCTATAAAGAAATCATTTACAGTGAAAGGGATTTTGTGCAAGGATATGGAAGGGGAGAGGTGCAGCAATAAGAAAGCAAAGGAGGTTTAGAGCAGAAAGACTTTGAAATTATATGGAAAAACATCCTGGCTTGGAAACAGTGCCTGTTTATGGTTTCAAAATCATAAACATATATTCTGAGGCACTCACATATGTACGTGTCTGTATGAACTGAAAACTTAGTGCTCATGAAGGCCTCCTTCATCTCTTCCCAAAAAGTTGAACTTGGATTGGAGACTGCGTTGGTAATTACAAAAACTGAGGGTATGTAAATATTGTTAAGTGATGCTCCATTGCCAGACTAGCTAAGCTACAGTGAGTGAAAGCCTTGTTTAAATCGAGTTTGGGCATGTCCCTAAGGCTGTATTGTTCTTTCAACTGCACTTCCAGAATTCTCAAACCCTAAGTACACTGAAGTGCTGCCAGCTGACTTACACAAGGCTGRCAGGTAGAAACAGGAATAAGTGAGTAGCTGCTTGGTTGGCAGTAGAAATTATTCTGTGGCCCAGGATCTTTACACCCAGAAGTCATCATTTGGCTGATTACACTCTGGCCTGCTCTGAGATGGCCCTGAGTGTCTTCAAGCCAAAAGCATAAGGAAGAAGTACTGKCTGGCTTGTCCAAATTAAGCCTGGGGAGACAGGGCTACCCTGTGTCTCCAAAACTGAAGAGGAACCAAGAGAATAATACCAGCAAGTGAATTAACTGGATGATAGCCTAYGAAAACAGCTATTTTCAGAGACAGATGGCACAAAAAAAAAAGTGGATGGCCATTTATTTTCAACATGGTTGCAATGCTTGGTATCATCTATGAATTCTAAAGATTGTGGCTATTGTGCTGAAACACATGCACTCCCCTGAATCCAACCTGAAGGTATGAGAAAAGGGATTTCAAAGGCAGTTGTAAATAAAAATCTATTAAAAAAAATTAAATAGTGTTACTGTCCCAAATAGGATGATATAGACCAAGGTTTTACTTTTAGAAACAACTAGCCATTTGGTTASTACCTCTTTTCTTGAATGTTTTGCTTCAGACATCTTAAAAATAAATACTGACACATCACCTATGAAAATCACATCTCTTACTAGGTGTCCAAGGTCAGTACAGAACAAGAGAAATATTTCAATTCATTAGTCACTTTTGAAGATCTTAAAACTCTGTTCCTCATTTTAGCAAGCTAGTTTATCTAGCTAAATAATAAGCCATGAGSAGGCTTGCTTTAGGTTTTCTTTCCTGTCAATGGAAAAGAGAGATGTTCCTAAAGTGTTTCAGAATACTGTAGACTAAAATAGAGAAAATGACAAGTTTATTAAGTCTAGACAATAGCTGTAGTCAGTTTTTGATGGTTGCCTTGTAAGACTTAGGATGTTAGARAACACTGAAAGAACAAATGCAAGCTTTCCATTAACTAGATGGAGAAATATGTCCAATTTTACTTCCCTTCTATTTTTGAGAAGGAGATCAAAATTTTACTGTAAGCTAAAACAAAAATGATACATAATATTGTGGTCTTTTGGAACAAGAAGCTGAATTCAATCTTTCATTTTATTTTTTCAATTCAAATTTAGAAGATGCCTTTAGCATTGTCAGTGAGCTTTTCACCAGAAAACATGCAGTTAAGTCAATTATCTGATCTGTATTTATGGATAGCTTCATTTTTCATCTTCAGTGGGAGAGCAGTTCAAGGAAAATTATAAATCTGGTTGTGCAGTTCATCATTTCTGTATTTTCAGTCCATCTTTATCACCACCCACATCTGAAGTTTGCCCTTCTAACAATTTCCTAACAGCTAGGATCCCTTAGCCCTTCTGCTTGCCAATGAGCAGAGCTTCTGGCTTCCCATTTTGGGATTGTCAGTGAAAAATTGTTGTCTTAAAGGGCTCTGCATTACAATTCTCAGCTGTGTTGAGTACAACTCAGCAGTGATTGTTTCTACCATGGCAAGGAAATCTCAGATAGAGGAGGGAGTTTGCAATAATCCATCTATGTTTAAGGGGAGCTTCCTCCTCTGCTATTCTTCCACGATCTTCTGACAGAGGTTTTCCCATCTCATAGTCTGATAGCCAGAAGCAGAGGCCTTAAAGATGTCATAAACTAATTTCCATCCCTCTCATCACTTTAAGACTCTGAAGTTTCAACTCCTTTCAACTATTTATAGTAGCTGGAATGCCTTTCATACTGCAGCTTCTTTTGGACATTGGGGAAAAGAACAWTTTCCTTTATGACTATCTGTTTTTAGTATAACTGTCAGGTGAAGTACTTTATTTCTATGTAAGCACATATAATGAAGGGTTCTTTTTTTTTCCCTTTCTTTTGTAATTTTTCTTATAGTTTTGCTCATATGCTTTGCTGATAAAATGTGTTTTTAAATATCTTCTGTTCCCTTACTATGCTGACAGTTGCTAATGCATAGGAATTATAAACCACTTACATTCAAGTCAATTCCTTTAAATCAATTTTGTATCAATGTTCTTAGTATAAGATGATTACACTGGGCATTTACTCTGGACTGTTGTCTTTCAAAACATCTATAACCTTAGAGAACTTGAATTTATGAATGTGCATTCAGTACATTAAATATCTCAAAATAAAAAATGTGAATAAGTAAATAGTAGCAAACATGTAAATCGTTGTGAGAGCATTTCAAACATGGGCCTTTTATTCTTTCTAACAAATGCAAAGTGAGTTCGTATTCCCCTTGCAAATTTTTATATAAAATAGAAACCTTTTTTCACCAAGAGTTATATTCAGAAGAGACATAATTGCAAAAACAATTAAGGGTCTATTGGACCACAAAAATATTCAGAGCATTGTTCCAAACCCTGTTTCAGTCATGATCTTTATGTAATCAAAACGTAAATAATGATCTAGCAACAGTTAGTAGTAACACCAGAATGATAAAAATACCATAAAATCCATGAGGAAACCCCTTTTAATCTATGCCAATTAAATGCAGAGCTGTGTAAACGTAGATTTCTCACTGCACATGTTTACATCATCATTGCCGGTACACCAAGGGAATCCACCTGCAGAGGCAGAGGCTGAGTGAGCACATTGCAAAGTTCCTGGAAAGCAGTCTAGCCATGGCTGTATTGATTTGCATCAGACTTCAGTGGTCTCCATCTCTTTCCAGATGTGTGCACTTTGATACAAAATGAAATGTCCTCTAAATTAAGAGCTTGTCAGTTCAAACTGGTATTAGCTTCAGCTGTTCTAGAGATTCTGACACTTTCCACTAACCTAGAAAAACAACAACAAAGCCAAAAACTTGCTGATAACTCTTTATTATTTGAAGTTGTATCACAGAAATAGTTTTAACTATGCAAATATGTAAATTATTATGCTTAATCATGAAACATTTAGTAAACCTCATCAAGCAAGACAACCTGTTGCTAAGCATGTAAAATGATTGCAGCCATTGACCATAAGATCAATGCTCTAATTACTCTGGGATATCTCACTAGAACCATCTACTTCCTTCCAAATATAGAGAAATTTAATCAAATGGTTCCCAGAGCAAAATTTATTGACTTATTTGTGAAAATAAGTAAATAAAAACATAAACAATGAGGTTTTCTCAAGATCAACAGCTTCTGTATCAGAAATTTTTCATACTATAAAGACTAACCCCTGACTTTTGCCATGTCTCTTCTGCCTTGATTTTCTCAAGATCTATGCATCAATGGAAAAGGGACCTGCAGATGAAACAATAAGAAAGATGGTACTGTATCCCAAGAGAGAATCTCCATGCAGATRCAAGATTACTTTGGTAAACCAAAGGGATAACCAGTCTTCTGTAGAACTTGAGTTGTGGAACAGAGTTTCTCTGGGTATCGTTACAGAAAATTTATAGATTTTCCCCTACAGTTTATATATGTGCTGGTATCCAAACAGATCCTAAGGATATTGTAAAAAATCCTKAGTTTACTTATTACTTCTTATTTCATCATTAATTTATTCAGAAATGTCTTCTGATTGTCATCAAGAAAGCCACGGCCATTATGATCTATTAGTGACTTCAGCTGGCACTTGCCTAATTTCCAGAAAATTGTGGTTTAATTATTTTAGTTTGGGCACTGTGGAAAGTAACAGTATCCAAGCTTAAATGAGGGGTTTACAATTGAAGTTATGATTTCTAGAAATACTTAGAATAGCTTATTTGAACAATCTTTTCATGATTTGCTTTATAACTCTTTGATACATTAATACTGTACTGTAATTTTTTATTAGATTAACTTCTGAAATGTAATAAGCTATRTTTACCTAGAGGTATGACCTTTCATCTTTGCCTACATAAGTAAACATGATGAATTTATTCTTGAAGAACTGCCTCAAGAATGAACAAGAGCTGATTTTTTAGATCTTCTGCAATTCATTTCTCCAACATAAGATTTCTTACTTTTTTTTCTACTCTTGGACTTTGCTTTTTATTTTGGAGAATCTGTGCCTGCATGGCAAGCCATACCTTCCACATGCTGTTATTCATAATTATGTTTACTGTCATCTACGCTGTAGTATAAGTGTCAGTGAATCTGGCCCTGACCTAAACCTAAGCTCAAATGTACGCAAAGAGGGGACTTTTTTATTTGCAAATA
>NW_026623459.1:239207-244506 GCF_030028575.1 Malurus melanocephalus
CCACAGAGCTGTAATCACTATCACTGTCAATAAAGGGAGGAAGAAGACAGGGGAGGAAGGAGAAGTAAATTATGTATTTTGAACATCAGAACTGGAGAACTAAACCTTTTGGTACTGATGACTTTTAAGTCCTTTTTTTCCTTTCAAGAAAGATAGCGAGAGAAAGACTCAGTGTTTTGTAATAGCTATTTGTCCAGCAGAAAAGATAAACAAAAAAATCTTAAACCAAAACAAACAACAAAAAAGCTTTTCTAGATTTAAACTGAAATTATTTACAAAACAGCCTTACTTTAATGTATCTGTTTCATAACAGTGAAAGATAGTCAGGACTCACATACAGCTGGTTTTCTGGATTGGTAAAGAACTGGAGAAGACCTGGAAGTTTGTCAAGGCAAAGCACATTCATGATGGAATACAGAGGATTCAGCTTAATGCAAACAGGCAGAAAAGACAACATTAGCATCTTTGTAAAAGGAAGCAGTTGAGGATATGAAAGCATTTCTTTAGTAGTGGTTTGAAAAAATGTGGCATAAACTCAGAAATCTTAAAATACTGTAAAGGATGTTGTCTGTACTTGTTTAACCCAGTCATTTGATTGGCTATAATTTTCTGTACACCACAGGAAATCTCAAAAAGGAGTATGTACTTGCTCTGAAACAAAATCAGACACTACTTATAATAGTGAGAAAATAGTAGATTCACATTTTACAAAGAGGGCATTTCTGCAATTACGCCCTTGTCTTTAGACTGTATATATTTATAAAGTATATTATCATTAAGGATAGTCCAAAGTTTTCTTTTATAAGACCTTGTTTAATTTCTCAGTTTTAAACTATTTAATTTTTTTTCACAGAATTTGTTGCTGTTGGTTTTCATAACATTTTAGATAAAATGTTCCATTCAGGTCCAATAAAGAGGTTAGAAGAAACATGGCCTTGCTCACATTGAAGCAATTTATTGCTGATTTCATAGAGAAAAGCTTCTATCTTTGCACTGAAAAGGTTTAATCTGATGGAGAAACAGTCCATCAATAAACTTGCCAGCAGAATGCATCTTTGAGATAGGACGGGTAAACATCTAGACCTTTTCTTGAGATAGTAATCAAATTTAACCCATAAATATGTGCCTGCATRAAAGCCAATTCCCTTTGAGAGACAAAATTCTCTTCAGATTGCATCTTCCAAGCCTGCTTTGTCCTCTCACTTTGCAGATGGAGGGTAACCAACATGCTACAGAATTGTGACAGTATCATGGCACACTCAGTTTTTCCTCCTAGAATTATTCCCACAGACATTGTYGTGGTGACAGCTGAAATAACAGCCTAAATTCCAGCTACTCTCAGATTTACATCCAACATCACCATAAAGAAGTGACAACACGAAGCAAAAATTAAAGATATACCTAAGTAAGGATAAAAGATACAGGAGTGTTCCTGTGTGGTGGTGAATTTCTACATGATCTTATAGAGGTTTTGTCTGACTGATGGGTTCCAGAAATTGTCAATTTCTATCTGCCTTGGGCTGCTTTGATCCTTTGACATATACTAGCTCCATAGYCCGTGTGATTGGCATTTTCGAGTTGCTTTAATTGATGAAAGTATCACTGTATTGAAGACATTTTAAAAACAGATATTTGGCTGAATTAGTGTCTTAGAGAATAAATACCCTATAAGTCCTGATATATTGATAYCCTTTAATCTCTGTCATTTTTGGGTGACTGGTTGGTGACTAATTTGGATGACTTTTGCATGTGGGAGAGGAGAAAATAAATTTAGTTCTCTGAAAAAAGTCTAAAAATTAGAGGTGATTTTGAAATATACAGGTCAAAAAAAAATAATGCAGCTGCAATTTGAACATTTTTTTTTCTAGTGGTATTATTGTACATAATTTGAGAGTATTCTTTGCAGAGCCTGCAGAACTGAGAGTTTCCTTCAATGTGATGCTAGATGGATTTTTACTTTTCAAGACCACTGCTGCATTTCTGTTTTTTACAAGATCTATGTGATTGAGCTTAAAAATTTTAATTTGATTGAAAGTGGATGCAAGAAAGTTTTTGTCAAGATCTTGACTGCTTATATTTGATCTCATCCCATTCATTCATGCATTCATTCATGTGGGTGTCTTATCTGCATCAACATTTCATGACATCAAGATCTATTTCTTTTCATTGCTCCTGCAATTGCATCATTAATTATCATTAAAGTCCAACTGCTGTGCAGGATAAAATCCCCTTTTAACAATATTAATCATTATTTCATTAACAGCCATAATTCCAATGAGGGGAATAAGTTAAATTTACTTCACCTTGTTTATCACAGAACCACAGAACCGTAGAAAGTGAAGGAGTTGCAATAGGTGCTAAAGATCACCAGGGCCCAGCTTTTCTTCCATGGGCAGGAACACTTCTCACCAGACCAGGTTTCTCAGTGCCCCATCCAGCCTGAGTTTGCCAGGGGCAGGGCATCCATATCATYCCTGAACATCCAGTGACTCACCAAGCTCATAATAAAGAATTTCTTTCTTATTTCCAATTGAAACCTGCTCTCTTTCAGTTTTCCCTTGTCCTATCACTACAATTCCTGATTAATGAGGYCTTAACACAACCCTCATATCTCCAGGCTGAGCAACCTTCTCTTCTCTCAGCCTGTAGCCACAGGGGAGGTGCTCCAGTCCCTTAATGAACCTGGTGGCCTCYTCTGGRCTCACTCCAGYAGTTCCATGTCCTTCCCATGCTGGGACCCCAGAGCTGGATGCAGCCCTGCAGGTGGGGTCTCACAGAGCAGAGCAGAGGGGCACAATCCCCGCCCTGGCCCTGCTGCCCACCCTGCTTTGGATGCAGCCCAGGACACGTTTGGCTCTCTGGGATGGGAGTGCTCATGGCTGGGTCATGTCCAGCCGCTCACCCACCAGAACCCCCAAGTCCTTCTCCGCAGGGTTGCTCCCAGTTGCTTCCCCACACAGCCTGTAAGTGTGTCTGGGATTACTGTGACCCCGATGTAGAGCTTTGTGCTTCTCCTCATTGAATTTCACGAGGTTTGCATGAGCCCAGCTCCCCATCCTGCCCAGCTCCCTCTGGTTGGATCCCCTCCCTCCTGGTGTCACTGTCCCCACAGGTTGCTGTCACTGCCTGTGCTCAGGGTGTCCTCAATCCCACTGTCTGTGTCACCTGCAGAGAGGTTGAACAGTGCCAGCCCCAGCACTGACCCCTGAGGGTCACCACTCGTCACTGCTGTCCCCCTGGACAGTGCCATCGGCCACAGCTCTTTGAGAGCAGCCATCCAGCCAGTTCTTTATCCACGGAGTGGTGCATCCATCAAATCCACGTCTGTCCCATTTAGAGACAAGATGTCATGCAGGACAGAGTCAAACACTTTGCATTAACACAGGTAGAAAATATCAGCTTTTCTGCCCTTATCTACCAACGCTGTTGCCCTTTTTGGCTTTTTTTCATAGAAAGTCATCAAGCTTTTCAGGGGTGATTCTCCTTTGTAAAGCCATGTTGGCTGTTGCCAATCACCTCTTTGTTTTTCATGTGCACAGTTTCCAGGAGAATTTGCTCCTTCATCTTGCCTGGAAAAGAGGTGAGACTGTCTGGTCTGTAGTTCCTTGGGTCTTTGACTTTCTCATTTTTAAAAATGTAGGTTACATTTCCCTTTTTACTTCTTCAGGGAAGTAGTAGTGAAGTCTTCAGAGACTTCCCCTCACTGCCATGTTTTTTTGAAAATGATGGATAGTGGCTTAGTAACTTCATCTGCTGGCTAATTCAGGATCTGCTGATGAATCTCATGAGTCTTGTGCACACTCAGGTTCCTTAGATGGTTGTGAACCTGATCTCCAACAGTGGGCTCAAGGTCTGGCTTCCGCCAGTCCCTSCATTTGCCTTCCTAGGTGGCATGGCTGGAGCACTGAAGCACAGAAACTCTGTGTGATGAAGATTTTAATCTTTCTCTTTGTCAAGGGTATCCAGGTCTCCCATTTCTTGCAGGGAGGGCCCAAATTCCCCCTAATCGTTCTTTTGCTTACAACATATCTGTAGAAACCCTTCCTGTTATCCTTGATATCCATGGCCARATTCAATCCTAAATGGTCCTTGGCTTCCCTAAGCTTGTCATTTCCTGTTGGTTTTGTCTTCAGAGTCAAGATTTCTACTATCTTATTCACATCAGAACAATGAAACAATACTTGAATATCAGTAAGGTTATTTTAAACTGTTATAGTTTATATAATTTTTTTAAATGAAAATTTATTTTCAATATCTGTTTAGGGAATATTCATGCTCCTGAACAAAATTTTTATCTAACAAATAGCAAGATTTCAAAGCCTTYAGGGAGCTGAGCAACAGACAGCATCAGGTAAGCAATGAAAGAGAATGTCTTGTCTTTTGTGAATGTTTAGGAACTAAATGTATTAAACTGAGTTGTTTTCRCACTGAGTGATTCACGCTAGCTTGAAAATAAAATTACTTCAATKTTCCATTTAAAAAAGAGACCACAAACCTTATACAAAATGCTTTTTCTTAGACTGTGTGTCTTCCTTTCTTATGACCGGTGAGTATAGGATTTTTCTTAAAAGGTCTAGATCCAACTCTCATTCTGAATTAGGAAAATTGAATATCCATTTTGTTTTTGCCACATAATAACACCATAGTTTGGAATGTTCTGCCCTCAGGCTTTTTAAATTATGTCTGCTTAAAGGCTTTTTGGTACATTTRGTATCAGCTAAATAAGAGAAAGAAAACAAAATAATGAATTTTTACAATAAGCCTTAGTGTATGAAAAGCTGGTCTTCAACAACAAATTTTCCTAAAARTTTAATTTTAATTTAACTTATAATGCTAAAATATTAATTGGATAGGAGACTGAAATATGGGTCTCTTCTGTACAGGTAAATGTCCTAAGATGTAGACTCCAAAAACTATTTTTCTGTGTCTCAGACAGGAAATGTTCAAATCTACTTTTAAAGTACAGTGTCATCAACTGTGGCTAAAAYGCTCATTAGAATATTTTATTTTACTTTGGTTCTCAGCTCCTAATTACTGGACTATACCATCGGAGTTCAYATTCCAATTCTGTGTATTTGTTTGCAGATTCTGAGCAGAAAAACAGTGAAATAAATGTGAAAATTAGGCATTCAGTGTTGTCTTCGATTACTGTGGAACTTTGTTCAGTTTTAAAGTTATGCAACATATAAAAGCCAATGCTGAACTGGGCCTGTGGAATAGAATAGCCTGATGTCAGCATTCAAACACCTTACTTAATTTTTCAAATATTTCAATATACCAAAGCATTGCTGATTTTATA
>NW_026623459.1:244581-266057 GCF_030028575.1 Malurus melanocephalus
GAGTAAGAAATAAAATTATTTTAAGTCAAATACTGCCTCATATCTCCTCTTTCCAAAATAGTTCAGTTTTCTAACATTAAAATTTTAATGGTTGCCAACAAAGGAGTATGGGTATTTTTTCTTTGCATCTGCTCTTTTTCTTCGCAATAATATTCTACTCATTTGCCAGATATKCTACTCATACCAGCTAGGTCCGTAGGTAATTTAGAAGCCTTTTACTGCACCTTTTTCACTCTTTTTCCTTTTTCTCTGAACTTATCACACTCCACCACAATTTATAGATTACAAAATTTATTTACTAACTTTTACTGCATATGTTCCATCACTGCTTTGATTCTGACTGTTTACTTTTATCTACTTTTTGCCCACTACCATACTGTAAATATATTTTCATGAGAAGCAGGGGGCTTTTCTTCTCTCTTGTTGATTTCTGCACTACCAGTGTTATCTCGTCAGGTGGTTGCAGGTACAGAAAGCAGAAGGCAGGGACAATCTTCCAACTAGCCTGGTGTGTAAACTTGCCCCTACTGATGGTTTTATCTCATCTACGTGGAGTCAAACCGTGTCTCATAATTAGTTCATCGTGTACTTACTCCCCTGTAGCAGGATAAGTAAACACTGCTCACTGCCAACCTCTGTGCTGCAGAGTTCTAAGGATGATTTTCTTGGAAAACTAGCAAACAAAAGATTGTATTTCATTTGCTTCCTTTAAAACAACAAACAGCTTGATTTTTGCYAGCTGGTTTTCTAGTAAAATGACCTTTCATTATATTTTTTGTTGTACTGATKAACAAATGCTCAATGTCAGCTAGTTTTCTAGTATTCATTGATAGCCATTAAAAGAAAAATTCTGAGATCAGGTAGGCTGGAGGCACACCAAATGCTGTGTCATTTCCTGATAAGGTTTTTCAGAGGCATTGCTGTGCTCCCCTGAGATGACATCTAAAGCCAAACAACAAGGACCCTTGATTGTTAAAGTGAGAAGAGCAAACTGGCTTGATGAAGATAAGATTATAGTGTCTCTCATGTGAAACCTAAAATAGAAGAACCAAATTAAATAARGTATAATCCTGCACAGAGGATTTTGAAGTTCATTTAATGGCATGCTATCACTTTCACTATGTTTAATACTCTTATGAGCTTASTGAGTTGCACACACAGTCTCAATTTCATTCAAAGCAACCTTTATCACAATGCACCAGTTAATTTTTGTCTTCAGGGTACAGTAATTATGCTGACACGCTGCAAACAAATTATTCAATAAACACATCTGAAAATACCACATTACACACATTTAAATTTCATCCTTTCACTCAAGGATCACACTTTGGTATGATCTCAAGATACTCATTTGATGATGGTAGCTAAACATGGAATTGTAACTTTATTTTCACATCCCAATATAGCTTGCAATTTTATACACTGCTATCTACCACTACTCAGAAAATTGGAAGATAATCTCTTTTTATTAAATGTAGATTTTGCTGCATTTGGACAGCTGCTATAGTTACACAGTTCAAGACAAGACATTTACTTAATTTTTTGCTGAAGAAAACAGGACAGCTACTAAAAATGTTGCCTGTATATGCTGGTAGGAATTAAAACTCTTACTGCAGCTACTGAAGAGAGTAAAAATTAAAAAATAAACYAACTAGTTTTAGATGAGAATATCCTAAAACTCTTGTTCATTTATAATTTTCATAAAATTGTTTACAGGAATGGGTTGCTTAAATAATATCTTTATTCTCAAAAAAAAAAAGGAACTCTAGAAAGTCTATTTAAATTTAAAAATACTGTTTAAAATACTGTGAAATGAAAAAAAGTTCTTCTATGTATTTTAAATGAAAAAAGGAATTAAATGTATTTACACTGAAAAAAAACTGAAAAAGAAAACTAAGTTTTTGGAATTGTCAAAAAAAAATAGGTGGATTACCTTGATCTCATTGTCCCATTATCTTTTCCTTTATGTTAACTTTAAAAAAAAACCCAACATATTTATGCAAAATTTGAGGCAAGTAAAGTCTGACACCATTTCTGCCCTAATTGAAAAATATTTTATAACCTTAGTAACATTGATATCCAGAGTTTACTCCTCTGTCTCAAAGACAATTTCCTCAACTTTTGATGCCAAAGGTCTAACAAGAAGTTCCTAGAAAAACCCTCATTTTTCTATCATAATCCAAATCATACTCACTCTTCTGCTTGCACAACAAAAATGAACCAGAAATCAAAAAGTAAACAGATGTGTCAACAAATGGTGAATCCTGGTGAGAAGAGGCAGGTTCTCTATCTTTGGATTTCTGTCTTTTGTGTCAATCTGTATTGTTTTTTCTTCATGTGAGGGCAGAAACAAATATGGAATTGTCTCTAGGATAGAAGTAGAGTTTTGGTGATTCCAATTGCTAATTCTGTTTCTTCTGTTTTCCAATTACATGACATGGTTGCGTGACTATATCTAGCTTTAAACAGGAGCAGATGTGAAAATGGTACAAAGATCCAAGGTTTACCTCTTTCTACAAATCTAATTTCCACATACTCCCATTTGATTGTTAGCATGTAACTCCAGTTTCACTCCTTAGCACAATGGGCTTCTTAGGCAGATTAAGGTCAGAGTTTAGTACAGCCACAGCTGGGAAGGGCATATGATGCCTTCTAATCCTTTCATCAAAGTTTATCTCTGCTAAGCACAGCAATACAACCTTCTCTCCTCWTGGGTGCTGTTAACAGGCTTGTTAATTAGTTATCAATAGCTGTCAAATTGTTAAACAAGCAGCAAACACCCAATGGTAACAGTATTAAGCTATGGAATTGCTGATGAGCTCCTGACTTCAGTAACTTGTTATTTGAAATTTAGAACATGTTCTCCTCCACTGAAGTCCTGTGGCAGAGTTTCTGTTCCTGACTGTATAATCAGGTGATTAGTGGTGGAGAARTCCTGACTGAAGCATTCTACAGTGAATATTCTGCTGTGCTAAAAGACAGAAAATGTTTGCATTTCAACACAAACCCAAGGTCATCAGTCACTCTGGTAACACAAATCACTGTATGGATGAAGTGAATGACTTGACTTTAAAATCTGCTGGGGAAAGAAGGAAAGGAAYGTTTTGCCCGATTTTTTTTTCCTAAGCCACTTTAGAAATGCAGCAGGAAACTGCTTGTTACTTATTGATGCTGAAAGAGAAGAACGAGCCTGCCAAATGGCAGACTGATGATATAAACTTCTGGCAATCTTTTGCCTCTTTTGAAAGTGTGTTTCCAAGTGAAATACAAATCCTTACCTATCACTGCAGCAGCCATTATATGAACTCCATCAGACAGTTAAAGCTGAACTTTTACAAGTTGGGAGCCTGGGCATTTCCTCAGACATGCTCATGTATTAAAAGAAAACACATCACACTATATAAATGTGGATTTATGTTTAACTCTTGTGGTGAAATGCTTGGCAATGCTGGCAAGAGTGATTTTGCGTCACACTAAGTTGTGATACAGTTGAGCTCAAAAGCCATAGAACGCACCTCATTTCTGTTCAAAGAGTGGAAAAAAYCTCAGTTTTCAATTACCATCTCACTCCTGGTGGCATGATTTACTGCTGAGCTCTTCAGGTTTCCKGGTAAGGTCTGAGTCTTCCACAGAGGACACACAACCCAGTCAAATTATTTGCTATTTCAGTTTTGAAATAGCAAATAATTTGTTTTTCTAAGCACAATAGGATTGCACACATACAGGCCCTAATCTGAAAACCACTGTAGTCAGTGGGAATCATTCCAGTGATTGCAGCAGCTTTTTGTCAACTGCTTGATGACATCTTGATTTGAGATGTGTCTGTCGGCATTGCTGATTTTTAAATTGGTGTTTTTGAAAGAGGGGGAAATATGAATAGCTTGTCGTGTTCTTGTGGCTGGAGACTGTGCTAAAAATGTCTTCTCACAGAGACATTTTATAAAATTTGACAAAAAAGAGACCTGCAATTATTTTTGGCGAAGTATTATATGGCTGGCCAGTTTTATAGTCTACAGCTAGACAACAAAAAACCCTGAAAGACCCAGAAAAGTATAGCAGTATCTTTACACATATTTTCAGCATAATATTGTTCATGACATCTCAAATTCTCCTGTCTGTCAGTCTCTCAGACCCTGTTAATAGCTACAAAAAGAAATATCCTGTCGGCAGACTGCACGCATTAAAAAAAGGCAACTGGTGTCTATCGCATGTGAGAGTCTACATGATGYACCTTCAGTCATGTTTTCTACAGTCATGTTTCAGCGTCRTCCTGCCACAATGCAGCAGCCCACATGGGTTTGCCCCTGCTTTGCTAATTGGTCTTCCACTGCTGCAGCCACCCTCACATGGCATTAGCCACCATCCAATAGTTGGTGCAGAGATAAAGAATGGGCCACTTTTCTTGCTCAGCAATCTCTAGGGCTAGTKGGATAGCTTTCATTTCGACAGGTTRGCTTAACCCACCTTCCACTTCAGCAGCCTCCATGACTCGTAATGTGGGACTCCACGCAGCAGCTTTTCACCTCCAGTGCTTTTCTATCACATGACAGGATCTATCAGTAAATAGAGCACAGTGTCTTCTGTTTTCGGGCAACGGTGGTCCTTCTTGGGCACAAAYCAGCTTCTCAGGCAATACTGCAACATCTCTGGCCTCTGGGCAGTCCATAATCCCTTCTCAGATTCCTGARAAATTGGGTTTTCCCATTTGGGCTCGTTGTGTAATTAATGCTACCCACTCAGTCCATGTAGTGCTGGTTGTGTGATGTGCTGAGGAGAGATTTCATATTTAATTTGCCTTGCTCCTTTCAATTTCTTTGTTAAAGGACTTGCCTCTTAATCTAACCTTTCCTTTCCTATTATAATTTCCTCTCCTTCATTTTCTACTTCTTCCTGTACTTCTTGCTCCCATACTAATTGGTGGTATGGGGCCATAACTTGCCTAGTTCATTTTTTTTGTTTTCACTGCTGGGGCAATTACTGCAGCTGTTGTGGTTTGAGTCTGTGTCTCAGCCAGAGTATCCTYAAATGTAGTTTTGGTTCCTGCCTCAACTACAGTCCTCTGAAAGGGCAAGATGCTGTTGGTTTTTATGGAGATAATAAAAGCACCCTTCCATCAGTCAAAGGACCAGTTTGCTAGGGGTCATGTGCCTSTTCAGGTGTAAAATCCCAGGGACAGGGAGGTGATGACTGCTCTAGGAATCTGCCCAAATCTTTCCAATCATCCTGACATCCAGGAACTCAGCACCTCAGAGAAGACATGAATAGCTCCTCACCTAATGCTCTTACACCAGGATGATGAAAAATTCTGTTAATTGCATAGCATACCAGCAGTATTAGCTAATATCACCAATAGTATTGAACAGCTTTAATAAGGATAAGTATCAACCATGGAGATCTGCATCRTACAAACATTCCCAGCCACCTTGCRCAGGGAGAAGGAGGAGTATTGACTCATCATCTTTGTTTACGTTAACATATTGTGCCTAAACTCAGTCAAATAAAGTGATAAGCAGTGCAGCTCACGAATGCCCTGTGCCCCCCAGGAGCTTGCTACTTGATAGCTACTATTTACCATTTTCTATAGCATTCAATATACATACGTCTGCCTTTATCTCACTCCACACTACACACACAAAAAGGCCTGTAGTGGTTTGACTTTGGCTGGGTGCCAGGTGTCCACTAAGCCACTTTATCACTCCCTTTCCTAGTGGGACAGGGGAGAGAATAAGGTGTCCAACAACATATAGGGTAAGACAGTTTATTAAAACGGGATAAAAAAAAAAAAACGCAAGCAAAATTTTGCATGCACACAGACAAGGGGAAAAGTTAGTCTCYCCATCAGCAAGCTATGTTTAGATGTTTCCTTGGAGAATGGGCTTTAGCATGCATAGTGGTTGCTTCAGAAAGCAAACACTGCAGAGTAAAAAATGCCCCCTCCCTTTTTCCTCCTCTCACCTTAGCTTTTACATCTGTGTGGATTTCACATGGTGTGGAACATCCCTTGGGCCCATTTGGGTCAGCTGACCTGGCTGTGTCCCCTCCCAGGATCTTGTCTTCTCCCAGCCCCGTGATGAGGGTAGAAAGAATCTTAGAGGGACACTGCTGCTCAGCAGTAGCCAAAATACTGCTGTGTGATCAACACCCTTCCAGCTGCCAAGGTAAAGCRCAACACTGTGAGKGCTGCTAAGGAAAAACGAACTCTATCTCAGTCAGACTAAATACCAGCAGTTATCCAGGAACATTGAGACAAATTAGTAAGACAGAGTGATTGCACACCAAGTGATTTCTTGAACATAAGCAAACAGGAGAACACAAGGAAAAAATCAAGTGTGTGTATGTTTACAACAGTGCATATTTGAAATGGTTACAGAGAAAGTAATATCTTAATTTCAAGTTTTAGGGATATCTCATTAGAGTTAACTAACTTTCACATGTGTTATGGAGCATCCCATTCTTAAGCTGTCTCAACGATTTCTATACTTTGTCAGAAGGCCTAATCACACAGGCATGTCATGTTCATTGTAATATGAGAGAATAGTGTCAACATTGATAAATATATCRTCTTCACACTGGCATATTTACAGATGGAAGCTTAAATGAAAAGGGAAAGAGGAAATATTCCTAAAGGGTAATAACCTGAAACATGAAAAGWAGTGAACAAAGCAAAATGGAGACATATAAACATTTCCCACAGACACTGTTGAAAAGACAGTGAGAAACTTAGGAGTTTGTATTCTAACACAGAAAGAAAATATGTAACTCTGAACCAAGTCTAAAAGAGATAGTTGAAGGTTGTTTTTTCTTGCATTAGTGCTACCTTTTAAAAATTTCATCATATTAATGTCAAAATGAAGTCTTCTAGAATTTTGATGAGGCACTGCTAGTGTTCTAMTGTGAAAATATGTTTCATGCAAATATTTCTCCATTTTCTTCATTCCTAAAATGTCATTCCCAAATACAAATACATAACATACCCTTCCCTGCTTTACCTTCCAAATATTTCCCTTTCAGTTAATTAATGCTATTAGAGAACTATCACACATCATCTAGTTTCTTCTGTCTCCAAATAGAATACTTGACATCAGGACTCTTTTCATATCTGTCTTTATCTATCACAGCCTGATATCACACAATTCATGCACTTTTGAGGAAAATAAATTCCTTCATTATCTRTAGTTTTTCATGTAGATATCTGTAGGAGCCAATGGGATTAGTCCTGTTAGGAAAATAATATCTTTTCATTAGGTAATATTTATAAACTATGGCCCATAGAACAAGCTGGTTTATTCCTGTGCCAGGTTTATATTTGTGGAAGCGTTCACTGTAACCCAGAGGACACCTTGGTTGAGTAAGKTGTAAAATAAGGACCTGAGTGAACTTTCATCATCAAGAAAAGGAACGAGTTTGATATCAGACCTCGCTTACCATCTCTTATCAGAACCATTAATTACTTCAATATTTGAAATATGTCATCCACTGCATTTGTAAAAATTTTTAAGAGCTCTTTTGCTCAGACTAATTGAAATGTAATACTGTACAGAAGACAAGACCAAAGCCAACAGAACAATCATGCTCTTTTCAGCTCCATGTCTAGAGCTAAGTATGTCTTTCCACTCTGCACTGGAATGAATATCATCCATTACCTTTGTTTTTCCACAAGAATGAAGATTCTCTATGCAAAATAAATAAATAAATAAAAGAACTTATTTATAAAAATCTGGCATGATCCATGGATTTGATTCAATATATTCTGTAAATATTAATGAAGTTATAAACTGACATATGCAGACTTTAAGTTCAACTGCATATGTAACATCAGCATTTTATACATGAACTTACACAAGAAGAGATAGCTTTGTAAAGGATAGWTTTCATAGTCTTGATCATATTTTCCTTGGGTTTTTTTTCAAAGCAGGATGAATCCTGAGAAAGCATGACACCGAATAGTAACCATTGTCATTTGTAAAAGAATCTGGAGAAAGAAAGGAGACCGCATTAATGTATCTTTACACACTCAGTCAAAACACAATCCAAAATCAAAATGGATTTTGAAGCATCAACAAACGTCTGCCAAAAACTTGTGCCAACCCTCATTTGCTTTGTCTGCAATATTCACTACAGAGACAGAAAACACATTTGACCATGAATGGGGTCTTGTGGGACTTCATTCCACAGCTGTTCTTTAAGGATTTAGATAAAATATGTCCTTCAGCTGTTACTAGTTTTCAAGAATGCCCATGACTGCRTTTTGGGGTATCATAATACCTCTTTGCTACTATCTTTGATTGCACATTGGCATTCTATAAAACAGAAATTGAAAAATGGGCACCATGAGAACCAACTTTTCAAAGAATCACCATTCCTAATCTCTGTTACCCTGTAATTAAACTCATTTGTGTTGATCTCCTTTGAGATTTTTTTCTAATTATTGTTTTTATAGTCCAGTAATAATTCTAATAATTCATTTTGCCTATTTATGCTTGTGTTTTTTCAAGATCTGAAAGGAATATATTTTTAGTATCTGTTATAATAAAATAACTATTTCATGCGACAGGCAATTTATTAATTTGAAGGAATGGAAGTACTGTTCAAAAACCAAGTAGCTCCTTTTAGCACAACTTTGCTAAAAGACACAATATGAAACAGAGCTTTCCTGAGACACAAAAAAAATAAAGGGACATTGCCTCTGTGATGACGTGAGTGGGTGAATGGGGAGACTAGCTCAGAATCATGGCAATTCACAAGAGAACAGAAAATTGTCCATTCATGTCACAGCCCCCAGCTATTTTCTCCTCCTCCAGTTTCCGCAGTACAGGTCAAAAGTAAGTCCTTTCTGTTTAAACAAAAGATCCTAAACAATATTGCTCAAAGGTGTTTGAATACTGTAACCAGATATGATGTAGCAGAAAAGCACTAATGGGATAGTCAGGACCTTAAGTGTCAATTTCGTGCACTAGAGATCCTGCTATTGGTTTGCTGTCTTGGACTTTACATGGGGAGAGAAATCATGTATCTCTTCTTGGCAATAAAAACCRTAAAAAAATAAAATTCTAGGAATTCAGAATTACAAGCTACAGAAAGGAAAAAAAAAAAAAACCTGAACTATTTCCTTTCTCTTGCGGAAAGTTCCCTAAACACTCAGATATCATGCAGGAGATKCCTGATGATACCATTTTACAGATTAATGTAACTGATGTTACATTTTCAGTACTGACCACTGTAGCTGAGGTTCAAGGTCTATTAGGCTTGTTCTGAAAAGAAATCATTATCAGAGAGTATCAGCACACTCAAAATGCAAATGTTTCTGCATAATACCCTTCAACTAACTCAGCCAAAAAGTTTAGCTTGTGATGTTTCTAGGTACCATTCTTTTTAATCACATATAAATATTTAGTCAGAACAGGCTAAAGTTTTGCTTAGGTACTTCAGTWTATAATTGGTGGTTACATTTACTGATTCCATAGAATGTTTTTTTGCATTAATTTATATGACTTTTTCTTCACCAGTAATCACTACTTTTGAGCTTCAATGAATCTCGTATRTATAAGAACCACTAACTATAGATATTTTTGAAAGGGTTTTGTTTCTTATGTAGGAAGAAAAGTTGGCTTTTGCCTTAATACCGGAGAGGTATTCTTTCTTTCTCAGTGAAGCTGCATAGTTTACAGAATGGCCAAAATTGCAAAGGAACTAACTTTATTACCTTCAAGGAAAAATAGTGCTTGAGGCGTGGAGGAAACAAGCTTCTAAAAGGGAGAGTATAAATAGACTCAGTGTTTTCAGGCTGTCTTTTGAAAATAAAGGTATTTTTCTTTGAAAAGAATTCTGTCAATATGAAAAKCAAACACAACCAGTGGTTTCTACAGCACACGGATGAAATTATGGGACTGCTACAAGACAGCATTTTAAGCCACTAAGCCTGATGGGGAAAGCAATTCCAAAAATGATGGTAGATCTTGCTAGGCAGCGTAAATACATGAACTGGTTACTTTAGAGAAAAAAAAAATACTACTTATGGTTTTAACAGTATATATACAGCTTCTGAAACCACTCAGTCAAATTGGAGAAATGTARTAAAATTATTCTCACAATTCCAAATATACTAAAATGCCATTCAAAAAGAAAAGGAATAATATCAGCCTTTTATGAACAGAAGAAAATGTAGACTTCAAATGGAAATCGGTGCTTTGGCTATTTTCTCTTCAGTTAGAGAATAAAAAGATTACTTTTCCTCTAGCCTGGCATACAATCAGTTGAAAAGCTTACAATCAGTTGAAAAAATGTGTGCATCTTGCTGCAACAGAAATTGAGGGCATTTTAATAAGTTTTTGTGGAGTTTAGTACGTTGCAGTCTACAGAAAAACAGAATAGTCATTCAAACATCAAACACCATAGTTATAGCAAAGATATCTATCTTTAGGTTTTAATCAAACTGAAACTTACTGTGTAAARCTAGGATTATGCACTTTAAGTTATAATGATGACCATTGTGACATAATTCAAATGTCTTTTGTTAGATTTTAAACTATTTAAAAGAGAAAATTAATTACTTTTCTTCTACATAATATGTGTCTTCTCTCACAGTCATATTTGGAAAAAGTATTAACTATTCTTTCAGATTTTTCTGGATGTTCCTTTAATTAACACAGCAGTCTTGAACTTTTTTGATGTGTCTGTATATTGTGAAGATTCGATAAACAAACTAAAAAGAAATTTTCTTTCCCCAAAAATAAGTGAGATWTTTTTCTTTTATACTTTTTTTTATTTCTAACTTATCTTTAATTAAGCACAATTTTACAATTACTGTGGCAATAAACTAGAGGACATATACAGATATTAAGAAGAAATCATCCGAGAAACATCCTTTAACACCCGGGTCAGCCAAAGTATGGGGAAGAACTAATATGGAATATTATTTGTTATCATCTGTCTGAAAATCTTCAACTCCTGCAACATAATTTTTAGGTGACGAAAAAATTTTCTTTGGCTTGGTTAAATATTTACACCTAAGTTTATCATGTACAGGCAGAAAGCTCACTATAGTGGCTGACATTCAATCTGTTTTTCTTTTTTCAATCTATTATTCTTACTGATTTTGCACTTCATGAAACTTAAAATAATAATGATTTTAATTTATTTGTCATACACAATTCAATACTAGGCAGCACCCTCAGGGGAGGAGGAGAAAAGCAGAGYAGCAGCACYGTGGCCACTCAAACTGCAGCTGAAGCAGAGGAGCAAACTGTGCCAGTAGAAGCTACCCCTATACAGAGGAAGAAAGCAAAACCAAAATCAGTTTGCTAAGTGAGGGATGAAGAGGAAKTGGAGCCGTCAGAACAGAAGGAAGAGGCAGGGTGAGAAATAATCAGCTGATCCTGATCACTGGGAGAGCTGCAAGACCTTGCATTTCAAACTAAATTCAGAATATTTTCTTTAGCTTATATTTGTTCCTATCCACTGCTCTCAAACCCCAGATTTTTAAATGTAATTTTCAAATTCAATTTGAAGCATTTAAATTTTTTCTCTTCCCCATCTAAAAATATAGTTGTGTACAAGAACTCCTATTCTTCTTTCATTTTTCTCTGTCACTCCAAACATTCTTTTTTTTTGAGAAAGTTTACAATATTACCAGTAAGAAAAGTTGTCTCTTTCCTCTTGTACCTTTTTTACAGATGAAATTGTTACGCTTTAAGAAAACATTTCTCTAATTCATGTGTTTACTTTGACAGTTGGCCCAGTTCTGGAAAATACATTTCAATATGGTTTACTTGAAAATCTGTTTAAAATATAGACCCCATTAATCCTTCAAAATATTAATGAAAATACTGCAGTGTACCATATGCAAATAAAATTTCTTTTTAATCTGATTAAACCTATCTAACAAAAGAAAAAGAAAAGTTGTAAATATGTCATGCATGTATGGTCACTCCATTAGTTTCCACATATTACCTGTTTGGAACTAATCTCATTATTCCAGGTGTTGCATGACAGCAGATGAGCCAAAACATGGCAATTTTATTATATAGAAACTCTCTGCTTTATGCAGCAGAACAAGAGTTGAACAATCCACATCAGCCATAAGTATGTTCAGGGATGCTGTCATGAGAAAGACACTCTTGAAGAATGGAATAGAACTTTACTTTTTCTTCACCTTGATTTCTTGAATTCCTTTTCTTTTCTGTTTGGTTTTTTTTTTTTTTTTTTTTTTTTTATTCAAATGGTACAACTTTTAAAACAAACATGGCATCTGGACATGTGATGATCATGTATCTCTTACAAAGGCAAAAATTGAGAGTTAAAGTCCCATCAGTTTAATAAAAGAGGGTTGTGAATGGATGAAAAATAACAGCAGAACACTAGTAAAGATATACTAACCCTGCAGAACTAGAAGTCTTTGTTCTGACGTCTCTATCACTTACTGTAGATGGGTATAAACGTAGTTTTTTTTTGTCAGTTTCATGCCAAGTTGTTGGATTTTATGTGACARTTGAAGATGTTCTCTTAAATGAAAGGATCCCCTTCCTTTCTCCTTAAAAAGAACATGTTAAGGTCATAGGTCTTTCAGGATAGAGTATAGCATCTGGGACAMAAGAACTGACAATTAACATATTTCAGTATTTTTAAAGAAGTCTCCAGTGCTTCAGGTTAAATAAAATGTAAAATAGCAAAATTATTTAGAAATATAAAATATCCATTTACATAACTAATGACATTCAATATCCATCCAGTAGGATGCTGGCTATAATCAAGGGTGTGGAAACAAATTGTTTCATGAATTCAATGTTTTCATTTTGTGTTCTTAAGGACCCTGATGTTTGGACTAGGTTTTGCAAGTCTTAGAGAAGAGTTGGAATTCATCAATACTGTAAGAGCATGGGAAAGATTGATTCAGTGATTAATCTCATGTTAAACACACGGGAACAAAACAGCTGAGTATATTTGTCTCTATAATCCCTTTTCCCAAATGTAATTACAARTGGAATTGATCAACTCATATGTTCCTTTTGAGTCAGTCGTAGACATATWAGAATTGCTAGGTTGTGTAATGCTTAGAACAGATCAGCAATCTTCAGTGCTAGTTACGAGGACTGTATGTTAAAATAAATTTTAAATTTTGAATTTTTTCATTGAATTTTTTCCAGAGGAAATGCAATTCTCTCAGAAGAATGATTTCTAAGATTTCCATCATATCCTTTGCAAACTGAGTATCTTCCACTCTTAGGGGGACCACTTTTATTCTATGTATTAAATACCTAATGAGTTAGAACATTGTCTTCCATGGCTTCAAGGGAGTAGACATAGCAATACTAGACAATAATCACTCTCTCTTCTAATTAGCTCTTTGTTACAAGGTGAACTTCTGCTACCTTTGTTACTGCCGGTTTCTGTGGAAAAGAACTGGAGGAGGCATGGATCACCACAGGTATTAAAATGAAATGAGGGGAAATGCCATCTTGAATCTGAGTGTGTTGCCTAGGTTTTTGAGAGAATCAGAACTGAGCATATCTGTTTTCTTCAGGGCTTCTCATTGTCTACAACCTGATCAGCATATCTATTTTTTTGAGATCTGTTCTATGACCCCAGGATCCACAGGGACTCTACAGGCAGAATCAGTTGTTCACCTCAAGACTTTTTCGAGTAGCAAAAAGCAATGTATTGTAACRCTGCACTGCAAGTGTTGAAAACTTTTGTTTTCCTAATTCCAATCTATTCCAGACCTTGTATTTCCCCCCTCTTCCCCCACCCCAAATTCTGCAAACAATACTTCGTTAAAACTGTGAGGCTATAAAAGCTTGTGTTTTGCTGCATATTTGYTCTCTGGGCAAACAGACTGTTATATTATGTATTAAATTCAATTTTTAAGTGTGTTTAACAGTATTCTAACTGCTGTCCATTTAGGATTTCATTTTCAAAAATAGCTACAAGATGGGATAAAATTTAGAGTGCKTAGGTCTAGGTTAAATGATAAAAGTTTCTGTGTTCATCTAACACATTTAACAGCTTTACAGTTTCCTTTTATGTTCACCATTTGCATTTGGTGGAGCTCCAAGCTATCTTTCAGTAGAAATGCAACTTGTACAGTCATAAATTTCTGATGATTAAAAGATTACAACAAAAAAACAATATTAAGAAAACATTTAATCTAATTAATCTGATAGTAATTATAGTCTTTCACAATATACTTCTGATTAAGCTGATATTTTTTTCTTTAAAATAAATACTATAAAAACCCCCAAGTAAACAAATTCCAGTTACAGGGATTAATTTTTTCTTTATATACTTTTATTTTAACATCCATGTTACATTTCTTATGACTATTCTAAGACATAAGCTATAAGAAAAGAACAACTATTATTTTTGTTCCTAGACACATTTGCTACCTTAAAAATTTCAGTTTGTATGAAAAGGATTGTTTACCGTATATGCACACATATAAACAAATATATGTATATTCTATACATATATATATTATATACATATATACATATATATATATATATATATATATATATATATATATATATATATATATATATATATATATAAACCACAGTCTTTCATGTACTCTGGATGAAGAAAAAACTCTCTGGTTCTGGTTTTCTGCTGCAACAGCACAACAGAATTACATTAAGAGTAAAGCTGTCTGTGTTGTTGTTATTAATATCAGGAAGAGCTCAGAGGATATGACACTTGGGCTGGAGTCACACAGCCTATTCAAGCTTTCCCTGGATGTCCAGATGATTTTACTCTGAGGTTTCTTCATTACTGCTGTTTCATCCCCTAGGAAAAATTATGATTAAACCTATACATCTAGACCTATTCAAGAACATACAGACTTACCCCTGCTMAATTTTGTTGGATAGAAGAACAGCATACACCTGCTACTCTCACTGATCACTGGGGATGATACCACATGATACAGAACTGTTAAAATGTAAAAAGATACTTGTCCCTTTGGGGAAAAAATCTGTGCCAGATGAAACACGGCCCCCATAGTAGTAGGCTGTGATCAGATAATTAACATGCACATCAGAAACCTAAAATGATCCTGGAAACATTTAATTTGGAAATTCCTGACTTCTGAATGCTTTACTTCCAAGTCAAACTTCTGTCAGCATAGCTTTCATATTACTACGGACAATAAGGTTTAGAATGTGGAAAGGTGAAGGGAAGAAATATTATTCAATGTGTCATTACTGTAGCACCAAATAGCATGGTAAATMTCTTGGCAGGTTTGTGCACTATGGGTTTGGGGTTGAATTTGAGTTTTGACCTGCTATTGTGAAGATTCCTCAGTCTGGAAGCAAACCAGTGTACACCATGTGCATTTTTTTTGCCTTGTCTGTGGTGGGACAGTGACATTTGAAGTAACTGTTTTAAATTCACTGCCTACTTCTTTCATATCCTTTCAATGTGCTGTTTTATGTGAAAAGAGAACTTTAATGGATAATTTTTTCTTCTTTTCTACTCACATAATCTTATAATAAAACAATATTGATTGGYAATGTAAAACCAAGAAATAATTAACACTTCAATTCTGGGTCCCTGATAAATTTGCCATCAAGATTTGAGACACATCAAATTGAGAGTGAAAATATTTCAGATGGAAGCACTTTTCAGCACCTAAAACAAATTACTTCATTTATGTGTTAAGATTTTGTCATCTTTAATTCTCATGGTTGGTTGTTTTTCTCCAGCTCACAGTTACACTTTATTTCGACAAAATGCTTAGCCGATTTTCAGTTTCAGTGGCAATTATTTCAGCTAGGATTTCACTGTAGCTGAAGTAGGGCAGAGTCTCTCCTTCTTACTCTTTTGTCTGAGTATGGGCATGCTCTCTTGTGCCTGTGTGCATTGCAGAGCACAAAGGCACACTGTTACGGACAGGTTTTTTCTTTAGCAAAATATAGCTTGCGGTAGCTGAGCRAATCAGAGTTGAAGAAAGGRAAAAAGCACAGAAGAGACTCACACTGGAATGCAGCTCCAGCCATCTGATGTCTTTATTGAGCCAGTCTTATTAAGCTCTTTATTGTGCAACTCTTTTGGCTGCAATTTTTTCCAAGGTACTGATCAGCTCTAAAAGCTTGTAAATTCACTTAACAAAGGATGAAACCAGCAGTTTAATTTATTCCACACTTACTCCTCCCACCTCAAAAAAAGCCCCAAATGCCCAAAGAMTGAAAACACAGTAAAAGTGCTTGTCAGAAAGGTTAGTGTAGCASTCCCAAACCAAAACTTACTTTTTGGGGATGGAACAAACTACTGCTTGTGYGTGGGCACTGAATTCCCATGAAATGCAATGGAGAGCCTTACTTGTAGAGTTGCTTATTTTCTAAAAAACTGTTTCTTAATCTGTATTAAGTCTTTGTCCTGTCATCAGAGATCTTTCTACTTATTGCCATTTRGCATATTTTGTAACACTTCTTAGTTAAAAGTAATTGCTGAATGTTTTCTTCAAAAGCAGGCATGTATTTTTCACTATGAAAAGTACAACTTATTATTATCACTTTAGAGAAATACAAAGCTATGTGCATCATAACAGTTTCCTGAGAATCTTACTCACAGAGACATGTATATCTTATCATCACTCTTAGCACTTTGAATGTGTACAAACGTTAGTGTTGAAATAATGAGCATTCATCTGGCGTCACGGATCAAATTAAGCCTGTCTACAGGAATATTGGACATATTACTCTTTCTAAATACTGAAGTGCAGAAAATCCTCCTTCAGGAAAAAGTTTACAATGAAATTGCATTAATCAATATTTTAGACATTGGGAAATACTTGKATTTGGGGGTCAATTTTAGTCATGACTTCTAAAACAGGAGAGAACTGTAGAGCTGCTGCTGCAACAACATCTGATGACGGGAAGATCTTCTGCTGTATTGGTATGGATGAAATATTGTCTCCACATTCATTTATTCAATATCTGTCATCTGAGGAGACTGATGCAAACCTGGAACATGATTGGTGACTGCTGAGTGGAGGAACCACAGCTCTAAACATTTTCTCTAGGAAACAGGGCTCCAATCTGTGGTGCAGGTAGAGCTTCAAGGCAATAGAGAGGGAGAATATAAGTCCACTAATATTTGTGCAATAYATTCAATGGCAGAACTTTCACACAGTAGTGTTCTAGACATCGTTTCATAATCTTTATTGTTTGACTGATTATAGTTTCAACAAGGAATAGTTTCAACAAGGAATGTGTGAGACCTTCTATTAAGCAATCCCAGTGTGCCATGACCTAGTACTAGAAAAGGGAAGTGCTGAGAAATGTATTTCCAGAGAAATTATTGTACAAACAGTCTTCTTTGCTACTCAACTTGTTTATTCAAAATTGAACTGGCTGTAAATCAAATTAATAAATCAGATAGTAGTATTGTCTGCACAAATTCTTTTTCTCTCTTGCTCTCCGGAAGAAAGGATATCATACATTAGGGTCTCTTTTTTTGTTGTTAATAAGTTCTTTTTACCAGACGTATTCATGGTGACTTGCCTGATTCTGAAGGAAAAAAAAAAAAAAAAAAAAAAAAAAAAAGGAAAAGGAAAAAGTAAGATTCTGTTGGTATTTAATAACATCATCAGAAAACTGAACTGTTGCTTGCAAACCAAGAAAAATTCTCATTGACCTTCAAATTGCATACCATCCAGACTCTTTTTTATTATCACGTTTCTGGAACACTTTAAGACTTCTTTCCTACCTGAAAAAAATGCAATCTTCAGAGACACAGTTTTAAGTGCCTTGATTTGACATACATTGATCACAAGCAAAAACAATTTGTGTGACTCCACCGTTTTCCATAGGACTGAACATAAAACATTAACATATATCTGTAGATCAGTGTTCAGTGAGATTAGTCAGGATTATTATTCAAGATGGCAAAAAACATCTRCCTGATATTGGTTTTAAAGAATATTGAAGCTTTTAAAAATATTATTTATTTATTCATTTATTGAGGAGAAAACTASGTAAACAATTTAAAGAACCCTTTGGTATTTATTGGTATTTCTCTTATCATGAAGACAACTGTAAATCCTAAGAAAATAAAAGTTGATTTGTATGTTATCTGAAAAGAGTTTGAAAACTTAATTCAACTAAACTGAGAGCCTAGTGACAGATGACTATTAGTGATTTACARTTTCATTGTAAATTCAAAATAGTTTAGTCCTGTGGTCTGTAGATTATATATGAAAAATAGTTTAATTACAATTCATGTTGTCATTATGATTTCCCTGCATGTGGTGACTTTGAGACATGGACATCTTGGAATAAAAGTCATTTCTCCTGACTTCTGCCATCTGCTGAGTTTGATCAAGCTACAAACAAGTCAAGCACACCTGTTAGCAGTAAACATTGGGTTTCTTAAAAACAGGGAGCAAATGATTGAATCATGAGAGGGTGTATTTCTTTGAATGTCACTGTTTCTAAAATTTATAATTTTTCTTTAAGATTTTTCCTTTAAGCATCCTAAAGAATCCTTGGTACCTTAATATAAGCTACACAYGTTTCTGTGGAAGAATATAGATGGTAAGGAAAATTTGATAAGTCTATGAAATCTGTTCAGTAAAATAAAAAAGAACTTTTCCKGAAGGAAATCTCAAATGAAAAGAAATTGAAATGTAATTATATTTTTTCTATCATCTGCAATAAACATAAACTCTGCAAAATTTGTCTTGTATTTAATCTAAAACAAATGGCAGAACTATTTCATTCTAAACAATTAAGAAAAATATTTTGACCTGATTTTCACTTTGCAGCCCAATTTTACATTTAAGAAAAGTTACCATGATCTTAAGTTCCATCTTGAGACAATAAAAGCCTAGAAATATTGGACAGAAGCCTGGATATTAAGAAAAGATTAGGTTTATTTTGGTTAATGAAATATTTTTGCTGAATTCTTGATTATTGCTTCATTTGTAAGCTTCTGCTCATAACAAGGTCAAGGTTCCATTCCACAGAATTTTTTTTTCTTTTTTAAATGTTTGGTTGATGTTTTAAGTAGGGTTACATCGATCTTTGACCCCACAYTTTTGCTTAAGCTGGGTCATTCTACCTAAAGTGAGCACATGTGTTAATATTCAGTGGGGGGTATTCTTGTGACACCAAAGAACCCTGCATGACACTCATCCAACCACAGACTTTACCCATTTTTTTCTCCAGCCTTTTTTTCTCTTTCTTTTTTGTTACATTTATTCACAGTTGACCCAGTATTTTTGATGCTGTACGAGAGTCGGTATCCTAGACATCCCAGGGATTTGAATGACTAGTATAATGCCTGCATGAGAGATGAGAAGCAGAAGTATATTGTTGAACCTTTAAAGAAAGGTTGACATTTTCCTGGCCTTGAGCAGCTCTCTTCGGTATTGAAGCTTTTGCAGTTTTCAGCCCTTTGATTTATGAGCAAAAGTGTAACACATCTTGGCCATTATAGAATTATAAAAGTCCTTTATATCTTCCCATTCCATTTTTACTTAGAGAAAAAAAAAAGTTAACTCCTTTCCTATTCTGTCCATTTCTGGGTTTTGGATATTTTTCTATTTTCAGAATAGAAGATTATTTATGAAACACTTTATTTTTATTAAAATGGCATGAAGACTTTTAGATGTTAATTTTCATTTGAAAAAGTCCTAAAAGGATTCCCAGGCAAGGTTTCAAATTCTGAAATCAGACAATAAAGCACAAATTTAGGTTTCCAAGTGGTTAAATAACAGCAATTTTGAAGATAAGAGAGAACAATAAAGGAAAACTTAGAAAATTACGAAACACCATTTTGTAGGATTCACATTTCACACCATTTTAAACCACCTAAGAATAACAAAAAAAACCCCACAATTAAGCTTGCTTAATAAGCATTGGTTTAGTGTAACTGTTTCTGCTTCATGTAGTCTACAGGGCTCCTTTTAATGCAATCATCCATTCTCACTAAATAGTGATAGCAATTTTGCTGTATTGCAGTGTTAACAAAAAGTTTTCAGATTTTTTAATGGAGYAAGCATTTGTTATAGTTGTTATTGGTTGTGATTTATTTCTACAGCCTCATGCAGTTTATCCCAGTTGTAATCTCAGTGCAATCCACAGTAGAAATTCTTTTAGCTGCAYTGAAGGAAAATGAGACTGCTTCTAGGATTGCATCCCTATGGTCAGTGAGGGCACTTTACAACAATCACATAATCCTATTAATTACATTACCTGCATCTGTGTCTCTGTTCACAGTGAAAAACAAGCTGGTCTTGTCCTACAAATTTAGTTCATAATTGAGCTTATGTTAATAAATACTGATGGGGTTTACTGATTTTTGGTTCAACTTCACACTAACACGTAAACTATGCTCATTGCTAGCCAACTTCTACCAGTGCATAAAAGCTCTGACTAGAAACATGTGTTGTTCTTTTATTATCTTTATTATTATTTTATTTTGTGAATAGAAATTGACAGAAACAACCTTTCTAGCTGAAGCTCACCTTACTTGCCTTTGTCAATTWTACAGATGATCTGTCCAAATCACTTCTTCCTTTAGTCTTGCAAAGTTTTGCAATATAAAAAGATTTGAAAAACAACTTTCTGTCATACCATGTCACTTCTAATATTCTGGTTAATATTCTAGCTAGACAGTAAAAATTCAGATGAAGGCCAATAAGAGCAAGTGAACTGGGACAGACATCTCAGAATTATATTATTGATTTTYGAAAGATTCAGGAAGAGACTTCTGACTCAACAGTGCACCACTAAACAACAAGAAAAATGTATATATTCAGAATCTCCTCTCTTGACACAGAAAGAATAAAATTTTAAAATCTAGAAAAATAATGAAATGATAAAAAAGTCCTATGAGTCATAAGCTCAGTTT
This sequence comes from Malurus melanocephalus, assembly GCF_030028575.1. Classification (NCBI taxonomy): domain Eukaryota; kingdom Metazoa; phylum Chordata; class Aves; order Passeriformes; family Maluridae; genus Malurus; species Malurus melanocephalus. Next base: position 265,432 of record NW_026623459.1, read on the forward strand.
TTAGGCAACATCCTGGGTCATAGGCTTTAGCATTTCACAGCCACACTTGAAAACTCTGGAAGGAATTCACTTGCACATGTGTGGACATCTAGTACCATTTGAGACATCCTAGGAAAATTAATTTTCCTTTCAGGTATATCTCTGAAAGGATGTAGACCTGTCAGATTTCACAGAGAACACAATGATGTAAAGTATTCATCTAAATATTTTAAATTACACTTCTGTTTCTGAAAATRAAAGACCTACATGGGGTTTAGATGCATTATACCAAATGAAAAATCCAAACAGGAAATAGTTACTCAAATTTAGTTCCCTCAAAATTATTTTTTGTTTYTCTTTACATGTTTTTAGCAAGTTAAAAAAAAATCCAAAAACAAARCACAAATACCAGCTTATCTGTCAGCCCTTGGAAATTTATTAGAATAACTTGMAATATTAATTAGTTGGTCAATATAGTCTAACATACATGACAGAGCAGTTGTCTTCTTATTTCCATCAATAGTCTTCCTATTCATACCAACAAGCCRTTCATACTAAAATCTAAACTCTCAGGAAATCCAACAAGGCAATTAATAATTTTGAGTAGTGTAGGGATTAAGCAAAGTTCACAGAAGTCAAAGGGAAAA
>NW_026623459.1:266146-278811 GCF_030028575.1 Malurus melanocephalus
ATATCATTAGGACTATCTTGGCTGAAAAAAATATGGCAAACAGAACGGTTTGAAAATTAAAAATGAAGGTTATGATAGGAAATGTTAGTGCAGAACTCATTGTATTTCATTTGTAATTATAAAAGAAAATTCTTAAGACCCTACMCAAACCCAGAAATCTTCATTTGTATTTAATATTGTACAGATGAATTTTCCATAGGCAATATAAATTTCTTTAAATATAGTATTTGAATTTTCCCATTTTCTTTTCCTTCCAGTTCTCCATTCTATCTTATTTTTAAGCTCMTTTTCAGACAGATTTACTACCTTCTACCGACAGACTAAACTTTTTGTTGTTCCCAAGTGAGTTGACATGTTCTTTCTCTTTTTCATTTTGCTTCTGATTCCTTTGGGCAAAAACAGTGCCTCTCTAACACACTAGAATGTCAAGAGATTTTATTAATACATTAAATAATTTGGATTGGGATTTCTTGATATGAAACGTTGTAATCATAACAGTTTATTTCATACACTGCTATAACAAAATGAGACTCCATAAAAAACCAAAACCATGATAGGCTGACTTTAGAGGGAAGAGAATGGCAGTTTTGTTCAAAAGTTTGCTATCCTTACTACTAACATGAAAGAAGTGAGGAAGTGTGTTTACAGTACTACATAATATTAAATGAACATCAAGAAAAATAATACCTGTTTCAAAGTGTAAGGAAAAAAATAAGGGCTGAGTGTCCTTGTGACTGCACTGATTACATAACAGTGCAGGTATTTTATGAGATTAATTAATTTTCAAGTTCTGATACTAAGGGGGTCAGTCATTGCCTCAGATATGCAATATATCAATAAGCTTGTGAGCAAAAGAAGTGAATAGGAGTTACTGCAAAAGGTGAATCATRGGGTTTATATTTTTGGTTCTTATTTGGATGCTGTGACTTCTACTTTAGGGAAGACATTTGTATTTAAGGAACTAGATCATGAACATAAAAAGAGGGGCCACAACATCAACCATAATATCTTTCTGGCCTGTTACATTCTCTAATTAAGACACCTTGTCAAAACATCATAAAAATGCAAAACTATAATATCATTTCTCCAGATACTTGCCCCTCAAGTTCCAGTAACATCCTGTCATTTTGCATAACAGCTTTTGAATTTTTGGGGCATGAATTTCCCTTGTTAACTTTCTATAACCATATTAATTTTTAGCATCTGAACTGTCAGTTGACCAGGAAATACACATTTTCAAACTAATAACTGTGTAAAGAAGCATGTGCTCCTGTTCACTCTGAACCTGCTATTCTCTAGTTATAGTTGATATCCATTCTTCATCATAATTGAACAAACTATTGACATTCTTCCATTTCTTATGCTATACACAACTTTGCCATACCCCTAATTCTCCCTTTATCTCTTTTCTAGTATGAAAAAATACTAATCTGGTCATTAGCTTCAGAGAAAGCTCCAGAAAGACCTTATTGTGGCCTTTCAATTATCTGAAGGGGGCTACAAGATCGCTGGAGTGGAACTTTCTACAGAGGCATGAAGTGATGGTCTCAGGACAATGACTTCAAATTGAAAGAGAGTAGGTGAGGCACTGGCACAGGTTGCCCAGAGAAGCTGTGGGTGAACCATCCCTGGAAGTGTTCAAAGCCACATTAGATGGGTTTTCAGCAGCTTGGTCTAATGGAAGGTGTCCCTGCTGATGGCAGGGCTGYAGGAACTGGGTGGCCTTTAAGGTCCCTTTCTACACAAACCATTCCATGATAACATTGTTACGAATGGACATGGGAGGTCGGATAGATTTATGCTTTTTGTCTCAGCCTTTGGCAATCAGCAGTGAGTTTATCAGCACGACCAGCACCCCAGGACCCAGTTTCGTTCTCTAGTTCTTTTAATAATAGCCCATTAGGTCTAATTTAAAATGRATTCTAGTTTATTAGAAACAAGAGAAAAACACAGTAAGGAGCTTKTGGCAAATTCTGTACTACACAGAAATAAAATAAAAGAAACTACTGGTAGAMTAAGTACAGCAGTTTAAAATAAAGATTCCTASAAGTTCAGGTGCAAAGAAACAGTAAAACTTAGGTTCTGTGCAKACCTTAACAATCCAATCAACGGYGGGAGCATTCACCAGAATCCTTTCCCTCAGTTCCTGGAGAGGTAACTGCAAAGTCCATGKTCAGACTTTGAGGAGAGGCMCTCAYRTGCTTCCAGTGTGTTTGTGAGAGGCTTCTGCCTTTTGGAAATTCTGTGCATCTTTTATAGASCAAAWCTGAGACTTTGGTCACTGTTATATTTTTCTTTCATCTCCCCCCATAACTACCCTCCCTACCAATTCCTGGTTGGGTTCCCAGACTCTTGGGCATGAGTGATAACTCCTGCTGGGTGCTTTGCTCCAGCCTGGGTTATMTCTTGCATGTGCCAGCCTGATTTGAGAGAGGGAGAGYRGGGTACGTCCTACCACAGACATGCTAGTGAGATWGTTGAATCAGATCCGTTCTACCTAAAGCAGTGTTGTCTGGTGCCAGGTGCCTCTGTAGAGGAATTCATGCAGAAAGGAAGATGAAGGAGCAGGGTAAAGAGAGTAATGGAGATTGTTTAGACCTCTTAGTTCTTCAGGTGACTGGATCTAAACTAGAGAAAATTGTGTTTCAACAATACCCTTGTAGCTAGTGTCTTCAAGCTTAACTACATTAATCAATGTTTCACTATTTTTCCTCAATTGATGATTTTAACAGGCTTTGGTCTTGGTCTTGTTGGCTCAGTTTCTGTTCAATTCMGTTGTCTTTGTGTAAACTGTCTTTGGATGAAAATGACAACCAAAAGAAAACAAACGGAGCTTGTCAGAAAGCATAATCTGAGAATTTGTCAAAACCCACTAAACTACTGAGGCATGAAACTTTACTAATTAAAAATATGTTAATCATGAATATGTACATAATTTATAATTTTTTTTTTGTAAAATATTAGAATTTTCTTGGTGAAAAGTAGCAATGAAAAGATAGGAAGACTAGTGCAAAGATTCAGGTAACGAAATTCTTTCACTAGAGGAATAGTTCTGCACCTAAATTGTCATTTYCTTCATGTATAGGCAGCAACAAAATGGAAAACAGAGAAAACAGAAACTCCTAAGTTTGAAGAAAATAATCCTTAAGCTAATTTACCATAAAATGATTAATGTCTTAAGCAGGATTCAGAGGTTTCACAATTTATTACTTCATCACCAGATTATAGAATACTTAATAGAAAATGTAATTGTAAAGAATAAAAATAAATAAAATAAATAAAGTAAAAATGCTTGACTGAATGCAATCTACATCTGAGAAAATATTCTGCATCCCATCATTTAGGTGATTCTGATTGTAATTCTTCAAACTCTGTGTTTGATAAAGATAACATAATTTTTATTATTATTATTATTATTATTATTATTATTATTATTATTATTATTATTATTATTATTATTATTATTATTTATTTATTGCTATTGTTATTATAATTATCATTACACACATTATGTTTATATTTAAAGTTTTCTTTAGACAAGATTTGTAGATAAACATACACAAATAAAAGTCTCTTGTACCAAACAGATAATCATAAAGATGGGGCTGAGCTTCAATATGTTTTTCTTTCAGACACTGGCTTTAGTGCTCATGGTCTTTTTCTACAGCAGTTCTTCTTAGACCACTCCCACTGCTGTGCTCACTTGCTTACTCTTCCCCAGAAGGAAAGTACACCCCTCCTTCAGACTGCCTCTGACCRGCTTCTAATGCTCTTTTAAAATATATTTGATACCATTGTTTTAAAGTGTTTTAGACACCGTCTCCTTCTCATGGCTTTTGTGAGCTATATTTGTCTTAATGTCAGCAGAAACAACAAAAAATTCCTGTTATTCATTTGAAATGTTGTCTTAAAAGTGTTTGCAGTGTGGGATCATGTTCCTCAAGTTTTCTTTTCTTATGGTTACATAAAACTTCTCTCATATCTATTGATATTTCATAACTCTAGAAATTATTTCCTTTTTAGTTTTTCTCTTTAAGCTCAAGGAACAAACAAAAAAAATCCTTCTGTTTGCAATCTCAGTGCTCCCTCTCCATGCAGCAATGTATATTAACATGATTCCTCCCTAGGTAGTACTCTTAATTAAATGGTTATGAACATTAACTTGTTTAACTGGTGTACTAAACATTTTCCGTGTTAAACTGCATTTTATMCTACTTGTGTCAATTTATTTCCTAACCAAGGCAGACATGCTAGACACTAGCTCCTGAAAGACTACATTTTTTTTTTTAAAATCAATATGAAAAGGACTTAATGCATTTTGCATTTTGAAGGAACTACATCAATTCTAAAAAAAATTAAAAAAAAAAAAAATCTGTGTAACCAAAAACTAATGGCTTCGAAAACATCTACAACAAAATTTGACCAGCCGTCAGTGTCAGAACCTCATAAATTATGAGACTGTTTGATTTTTATTTTGACATGCCTAAGAAGTGACAGGCTTATATGATTTGGAGGAGACGTGATTTTGTGTCCCTCAAGCTCAAAAGACCCGAACAAACACAGAAAAAAAAAAAAAAACAAACTAAAAAACCACGCTGATTTTTTTCCCAAACAATATGAGCTAGCAGGTAGGTAAATCTGTTATTTGCACAAACCTGCATGCAAGCTTTCTTCATGGTTCACAAAGGCATATATGGAGCTGTGCAAATAAGTTTTGTGTTTTTCCTCAAAAATACCTGTTTTAAAGTAACAGCAAAATCTTAACAGTACTGAGAACAATACCATCAGTTCCTACAGGAGAAGAAATGCCTGTATGGTATATTTTTACCTCCAATGTCAAGCAGTAAGAATGGATTGATATGAGAGAAAAGTTATTACAGAAGCTTTCTGTATTGTGTTCTCTTTCCCACTGAAATCACTGGCATACAATTTTGCTTTTTCACAAACCTTTAAGGACTATGCATTCCCTGCCTAACCCATAACATTTTTTTCTGCTCAGTTCCACAGAAAAGAGAGATTTTCAGCAGGTARGAAAAGCCTATTTTTAAGTTCATCCAGCATGAAAAGATATTAAAGTTTGGGCATTTTTTTTCCAAAGAGAATTAATAAAGTTTATTTCCCTTTTCCCTCTTTAAGATTCAAAATTGTTTCTTGAAGCTAAAAACCACCTAACAATAAAGATCCAAATTCCAGAAAGAGCATCAGAAAGAAAGCAGAGCTAGTGAGACAGACTTTATAAAATCAGTGTTTGAGAAACTGTTGCCAGTAAGTTGGCAGAAGCATCTTTGATTGTCAGAAAAATCATTTTCTTGACAGGAGAGGCTAGCCACAGTRAGTGTCATGCAAAAAAATCAGAGTTAATGGTCCACTATGAAAATTTTGTTAGAAAGTAGAATTAATACTGGCAGCTCAAGTGCAGAGAGAGACTTGCATGCAAGACATGTAAAAAAAAATCTCAAAACCACACCAAAACCAGCCTTTCAGTTATGTATGAGAAATGCAAATAACCAGAGTTCACATATTTTCTTGCACAAATGGCCAAGTGAGTGAAATCCAAATAAATGGGATAGTCTGGAAATGTTGAGGATGTAAACAGGTAACAAGAGATTTTGTACTTCATTACCCAAGAGATGAGCACAGAGATAGCCAGTTTCGCATTCAGAAGGTTTAATTCTAGGCCAGATTCTAACATAAAATGCAATTATCTGAGATTTYCTTTAGCAGCTACAGATTCACTATCTTGAGTGTGACATGTATCCCTATCATTGCTATATCAGAAGAAACACGGTGAGTAGATACAAAGACTAAAAGTACAACTGAATGAGGATTAACTGGAAAGTCGATGGGGCTCAGATAAATTTCTGTTGCTAAAGAGTGGTGATATCTATATTGGCCACTACCTACCATTAAAGCTCAACCTAAGTATCCGAAGGTCCTTCCCCGTAGCATTTTTTAAAAGGAAAACCTTCTCTTTGGTTGAACAAACAGAGTTTCACTTAAGCTTTATTCCTGAACAGAAAACAAGACCCCAGTCTTCAAATACTAGCTGATGCAAAAGTTCTGCTTGTCTTTCTAGTGGAAAAGACCTATAAGAGTTAAAGAACATAAGCTAACCATGTGTTGGATTGAAGGCCAGGACAGCAATTAGAAATCTTGTTTCACTGAAGGTAAAGTTGGAGCCTTTCTGTGCCTCTAAATCYAAAACCAACCTTTGGGCTGGCACTTCATTCTAAGCGGATTTTCATCTAAACAAGCATGTGCAGAGAAGCAGAATAAAGGCAGTGACTTTCTTTCCTAGGTAAGGAAAGAAAGGAAACTTCTTTCCTAGCAAGTTMAGGCTTCTACAACCTCAGAGGCCCTCAAAACCTTTTTTTCTTACAAAGAAATCTCAAGTGATTTTAAAGTGATGAWTTTTTTAAGAGCTATGAATTTATTTAAATTGTGGTAAGCATTTTAAAAGCTAGGAATTCATTTAAATTATATGTGCATCTTTTATCTGGGCCAGCATCTTTCATTTCCAGTTTTCACTGTGGCTTATATTTCCTGTACTTAAAAATGAGCTCTCTTCTGAAGTTTGCATAGTACATTATGTGCTTGATGGATCAAGTTCACACTGAAGTCAATGAGTTTGACTCTAGGGAAAGTGCTAAGCATATTTCCAGCAGGAACTATGATGAAGATTGTTATGATGACATAGTTCCAATTCTCTGAGAGGTATTATAAAGATAACCTATATTTCAGACAACTTGAACTTTGAAAATACCAATTCTTAAAAGAAATAGGTACTCAGGAAAGCAGTATCATAAGTGATCAACTCAGAAGCAGAAACCTCCTGAGGTTTCAATCGAAAACTGGAGCAGAATAWGCGAGATTTGAAGCAGAGAGCAAGCAGAAGCTTGCTAAAGTAGACAAAGGAAGCTCTGTTCTAATTATATAGGGGAGAATGGGAGCTTCTGGTTGAACCTCTGCATTACCTTGTACTTATTTAATCTTCACAGGTCCAAATAATAGATGACTTCTTACCCATAAGCATAAGTTGTAAAAACTGAAGTGCGTGAACAGACGTTGTTTTGTGAGTCTTTATCACTATGGAAGAAAAACTAGATAAAAATTAGATATCTGCATAACCGAATTCACAAAGTGTCACAGGCAGAAAGGGACCTTCAGTGAAAATTTATTAGAGAAACCTTCCCATTGAGTCACAAGATGAAGAAAGGTTCTCCTTCCCCTTACTTTCAACCCCCTTTTCAGAGAGGATCCAGTCTTAGCCCCTGTAGATTTCATCAACAGTTTATGTGTAAAGGATTTGTGTGGATGTAATTAGATAAGTTGTATAAATTGGTCTGCAGGATCCAAGATGGAAAAGGCAGATATATATTATATATTAATGCATATGATTTATTATGCTAATGATTAGACAAAAAGATCTTAGAATTTTTATTACACAGTAGAGAAGCTATAATAGTGTAGTGCACTATAAAGCAAAACTGAACCAATAATATTAAATCMAGCAAAAGCCATTACTAAGTAGAGATTGATGTTAMTCACTCATATTCGTGGACAAGCATCTTTCACTCAGCCTCAAGGAGTAACCTTAAGCGTCGTTCCCATTCAAGGAGACACTGTCCACACATACACTTCAAGAAGGGGTATGTTAGAAGACCCTGGTTTTAAAATTTGGGACTGAGCTTTGTAAAGTCATTATCTGCCAGTCAAAAGTCTCCTGGYTAGCAGTGTCAGCTCAGTAGCTTTAGATAAGTTATCTGTAGACTCACTTGTTTGTTTCTTTATCCCAATATTTCACCAGATGTGCCTTATCTTCATCTCTCTATCAAGATGATTAGCTTTGGGAGTGATGAGTCAGACAGGTTTTAGCTTTATTCAAAAYCAAAAGAAGAATGATGTCCTCTTCTTCATTTATCATGGAGAGCTTTGCAAACAGGTCCTTGTTCTGGCTGTTTTACCATACTGCAGGCAGAGTATGCTGCCACAGGAAGTATAATGAGGAACCAAAACCACCACTGTTGCATTCACCATGTTGATCAGATGATGAGCAAGATGTTGAGAAGATGTTAAATCCACTAAATCCAAAAAGAATAAWTTTTTTAATCTCTGTCACTCTGCCACAGCATTCTGTCCATGGTGGATATGACTGGATGATTTATCGTTTTTTCTTCMATTTCCGAATCTCTCATACCTTCTCTAAAGCTCCTCAGAATGTGGGAATAGGAAAAGATAGCTAGCATTGCTACCAGGTTCTGAGTTCTGCTTCAGAAAGCATATGGATCAAATGAAACAGGATTAATATGAAAGCAGTGTTGGGAATTATGTGCTTCTRTGTTATTGTAAAATGCGAATTGCTGCATCACTTTTTTATATATGGCTGACTTAACTGTCCTTCCTTTGAAATATCATTTTTCTAAAAGTCAGTTTGGACAGAGGGAAGAGGGTTGATTGTGTTTTGTGTTATTAGGTTTTGCATTGTTAGCTTCATTTAGTTGTTGACATTTCCTCTCTTTTTCCTCTTAATAGCTTAATCTGTTTGAGAGCTTAAGAATTTTTATAAGGATGAAGACTGGAATTTTTTTTTTTTTTACTTTTTAATCCTAAACCTGAGGCCTTTGCACCTCAATAGCCAATAATGAAATGGTGAGGTGTTGGAGGATGTAATAAGGGGGACACAACACAGCTTAGTAAGGTTGAAGCAACGTGAGACAGAATGGAAACAAACACATAMTCATGGTACAAGGGTACAATCTTCTCTTACAGTAACACCCAAAATGCAGTATAGAGGAACAATCATGTTTCTTGCCTTCCTCAAAATTCAAAAGGAAGAAAGAAGCTTGCAGTACTTCCTCTGCCTATTTTTAGAATAACTGACTGAGGCAGACAGTGCAATTTAATGCTGCTGATTTGGACTACTGTCTACTTGCAATCCTAGAAGAAAAGAGAAAAATCTTGCACAGTCTCTGTGGTATCACCAAACTCGAATTTGCCAGCGTCCATATGGTCTTTTTGTATGAGATTAGCTAATGTTCATTTTTAAAACCTTAGGAAAACCACTGATTTTCCTGGGAGCCATTTATGTCTTCTACTCCCTGCCCACACTCTCAAAAGGCCTTTTTTTTAACTTTTAATTTCACTTGAAGAGTTGGAGTCCCTTTTCCTATTTGATTTTCTGTCTCAAACTGCCAGAGCAAGGTGTAGGTCCTCAAATAGACTTCCATTAATCATCACTTGATTTCTCACCTCTTGTCTTTTGGGAATTGCGAAAAATTACTTTTTTTTTCATTACTCCAGTGTTCTGTGCTCAACCACAACACTTTTCTTGAATTGCTTATTCACTCAGTTGGGTTTACACTCTTCCTGTAATCTCTTCCCTCTCCTGAAATACATAATTACYAATGTTTTAAATAATTTGACTGGAAGTATATCCAGAGCTTTCTATATTCAAGTCCCTAAGCTTTTCAATACAATTTGCTTTACTAATGATTCCTTTAGTTCATCAAYATTTGTGTGCTTTTGAAATCCAGAATCTTAGTTCCTTCCTTTCTTCCCCTRTACTAAAATTTGACCTCACAGCTGAATATGCCCTGCTCTCTTTTCTCTTTTTCTTATGCTTTTTACCAACTTTTTGCTTTATGTCCTTGAGTTTCTTAAAGTTTTATTTTCTTCATGAATGACAGTAGTGTAAAGTGAGAAAAGAGGTCAGTGGTCCTTTGAAAAGTTTTCAAGGAGAGCACAGGGGAGTTCTATTTTAAGGGCTCTTTTTCAGGTATCTATAAAGACAGAAATCCTTTGACTAAAGATATACAAAAAGTCAGATTTTTCTTTCTGTTGTAATGTGCTGGGATTTTTTAATTTATTTTTTTTTTTCTGTTCACATATATTTCCAGAGCTTAGTTTGTATGCCAGTCCCTTTGATATGGCACATCATGTATAATACTGAGTGCCCACCTGTGGGAGAAGCTGTAGGCTGAAGGTGCTCTATCACATACCCTAGCCCTGCAAACATGTCATAACTTAGAGGTTTAATCGTAGCTTTCGCTGACCAGTATTTCAGCTCTTAAACATATAGTAGTGATCTTTGAGGTTGTATCTCTAAAGGAATTATTTGTCTTGTTAAAAGAAAAATCAATTTGGTTAAATCTACAAACTTAACCAAATAATTTTGTCCATTACTTCCTGATGGTTTCTAAGGGCCTAATTCTGAGCTCCTTTGGCAACCCAGTTTGTTTCTTCTCTGGCGAATTGTCTCTGTCTACCATAATTACATTTCTTATTGTATGTACTTTCTTGAGTATTGCCTTTTACCAGACATTATTGTGACCTGGAAAACTAAATTAAAAAAAAAAAAAAATCCAAAGCAAACCCAACTCTGTTAATTAATTCACCTGAACAAATTAGGATCCTACCAAGGACTAGTCTAAAGCCAAAGGCATAGGAATGTCTTAGCTGAAAATATAGCTATTTTACTTCCAAATGTCTATATGGTAAATTGAGTAACTGCTGGAGGAACTGTTGTTTTCTCAGTTGTAATTTTTGTATTTAGACTAAAGCTAAATGGGGCTGAATTCACCACACTTGGGATGAAAGCTCCTTTTCATTTCTTGACTATATTATCACATAAATAATTTAAAACTATYTTTCAGATTGTTTCTTGTTTGAATCTAAGCATAGAGTAGTCTAGTTATGCTCGAAGTCACTGGCATCCCTTTTTCAAAATGGTCTAAAACTGCCACCTTCTGGCTGTTTTCGTTTGCTTCCTTCACCATCTAAAAGCAGAGCTGTGTGTATTTGGCTTGGTTATAGCTTGGAGCTCTGATTTTTTTCAGACTAGTGCAAATAGTATGGAGAACAAAAAACATAAGAATAAAACATGCTTATTGTTTTCAATATTAGTGAGGGAAAATAAAAACGATATCATTCTATCAGTTGACCATACAGGAGTTGGACTCTCCTTGGCCCTCAGTTGGATACAGCCTATTATCACAGGCTGTGAAACAATTTTTATTTTAGTGCACAAACTCTTTCTTGCATTAGACATATAGCTAGCACCCATTTCTTTCTATCTACTTTCGGAGTGGTGCTTCTTCCATCATTTTAAACCATCTATTTTTCCATTCTGTTCCTCAGTTATGTTGGACTCTGTGCTTTTAGAGCCTTTTCCTAGAACAGAAATTGAGAGAATATATTGCACTTCCTTTGCAGTGATACCAGAGCAGATGAGTGAAGAACGTGCAGTACATTCTTTCAAAGAGGTTCAGAATTGTCAGGAACTTTTTCTAATGGGTAGCCATAAGAATTTCTTTTTAGCCTTTTCAGGAGAAATAAAGTTGGGCTCTTAGCAGCAGTAGAATTTTATGGCTTAGTGTTGGGACAACATGAAAAGGAAAAATAATTAATCATTGTCTTTTGCCTGGAGGGCAAGAAACAATGCCATATCAATCTGATTAATTAAGGTACTCCACAGYAAAACAGATGTTCACTCCCCACCCACAAACACATATTGAAAGTGTTTGGGCAAGTCAGCTGTTTCTAAAKTAATATATCTAGGTAATTTTAGGGTTCTTCTTTTTATTTGTAAAAACTATTGTTGCATTTTGGTATCTCCCCATCTGCTTTCAGTTAACTACTAATAACTGGAATTGCTTAAGAAACATAGTACTTAAAAATAAGTGCAAGCTACATTACAGTAAGTAGTTTTTACAATATGCAATATTATGCTGAATCACACAGAGGTTCCTCCTCAAGATGAAAGAACAAACAAAGAGCTATATAGTGTTTTAGTCTTAGASCTCATGTCCAGTATATTAGACACAATTCCAATGGAAAAAAGCTCATATCTCATATTTTTCAGAAACTAACAGTTTTTTTAGAAAGCTTCAAAATTTTCTTTAGGACTTACAACTTGGACACAAGAAAGTAGGAAATGTATTCAAGTATTCTTCTCTCTTCTCCATTTAGCAAGATCTCCCATGTAAACAGCTAGTTTCTTCATTCAAAGCAGTGTTTCCTCTGGGAAAAAAAAAGTAAAATAAGCAAAACCAAAAGCAAGCAATGAAAATAATAAGTAAATAAATAAATTAACCCCACCAAAAAAGCCCACAAGTCTTTAATTTTGCTACTGAAATAGAATGCAATAGTGCATTTTTATCTCTTTTATTTTTTTAAAAAAAAAAGTTGTTACAACATAAATATTTATAGAATGATTTTTTTTTATTATTTATAGATTTGTTTTGGTTTTGGTTCTGTGATATCTTTATTAGAAAAAACATCTGAAATTCAAAAAAACCCCACCAAGTATAATATTTAACTAAGCAAAAGATGGAAGAACTCCTCTTTGATGAGGAACCATAAAAACCCACAATAATTTCCTGCTGTTCAAATTTTGCTTCAAGAAAAAAAGAGTGAATACTACTACTCTGAACACTGGTGATCTCTAAATACACATAATAAATCAATAATCATAATAAATCAATAATAAAATACTAAAAATAAAACACTAAAACACTAAAATAAAACACTAAAATAATTGCTTGTATATTTAYGTTCTCTTTAACAATATCTCAATTACAAAAAATCACATGAATATTTTGACTGTGAAAATGCAAGTCAGATTTCACAAAATGAATATATATATATTCCTTCAGTTACTGAGGGCT
>NW_026623459.1:279743-300986 GCF_030028575.1 Malurus melanocephalus
TATTCCATAAAATCACATGAAGACAAAACCAGACAAAGACAGGATAAAATGATTTAACTAATGGGAAAAAACAAAAAAAAAAAAAAAAAAAAAAAAAAAACCAAAAAAAAAAAACACCCCCCCAAAAAAAAATAAACATAAAAAAGCCCCTCCATCAAAACCAGAGAAACTCCATTTTCCACAGGAAGCATGAATATTTATTAGGTTTTATTCTTGTTAGAAACTGCATAATTTTTTTAAAAGACAGTTGTTTTGGTATTGTCCATCCCAGAGTTTAGCAAAATATATACAGAGATATTTCTCAAAACTTTATTTTTAGTATTTTAATTAATTCTTYAAGATTTTCTTTAAGGCATCTGCAAAGCACTCTTGTTGTAAGGGAATTTAACCCTTCTTTCAGAAAGGAAAAACACTTATTCAAATGAAATTCTAATTATCCTTAGAGAACCTAGAGTCCTCATCTCCTATTGAAAATTGTTCTTCTGGCTGAACCAGTCCCAGTTCCAGCCCCACAGTCTCACCTTGTGGCATGAGGAATGCTTCCTGATGCATTGCGAGCTCAGATATAAATTTTTCTTGCACAGAGGCCCCAAAGTTGGATACTGGAAGGGTGTCCTGTTGTGGTCCGGTGGGTGCCAAGGAAAGGGGCAGCTCCTGCCCTTCCCCAGCTCTCAGGTCTCTGTTCTGTTCACACCACCCCAGGTATCTCTGCTCCTCATTCTGCCCTGGTGTGTGTGAGTTCAGGGGAGCTCCCCAAGACAGTGGTATTAAGGAAACCTCCCTGCYCTGCCCTCCAGGATCCACTRTGRCCTCTCTCTTGCACCCCCTGAKCTGGGACCAAGGTCCYTSCACAGCTGCCCCCACCCCTCACATGTCAGATGAGGCTTCCACACCAACTCAACMCCAGCTATCCCTCAGCAGAGTCTCAGGGCTCCAGATCCTTCAAATACTTTCATTATGGTAAAAGAAACAGATAATAAAATAACAGCTCAAACTGGGCCTCTAAAAAGAGACTTCAAACAGACTCCAGGGCTCTTATGCCCTCACAGTCAAAGAATCACAGAATTAACTAAGTTGTAAAAGAGCTTTGAGATAATCAAGTCCAACCTGTGACCTAACACCATCTCATCAACTAAGCCATGGCACTGAGTGCCAAACTCACTTTTATCATTTTTGGTTTTTTTTAAAAACCTCCGGGGACTGTGACTCTACCACCTCCCTGGACAGCGTGTTCCAGTTTTTAATCACTCTTTCAGTGAAGAATGTTTTCTAATGTCCACCCTAAACCTCCCCTGGCACAGCTTGAGGCTGTGTCCTCTCATTCTGCTGTTGGTTGTCCGGGAGCAGAGACTGATCCCCACCTGGCTACAGCCTCCTTTTGGGCATTTGCAGAGTGGTGAGGCCACCCCTGAGCCTCCTCCAGGCTAAACAGCCCCGGCTCCCTCAGCTGCTCCCCACAGGCCCTGTGCTCCAGACTCTTCACCACCACTATGGCCCTCTTTACACACCCCAGCACCTCAATTCCTTCCTAAATTGGGGGGCCCAGCACTGGACACGGCACTCGAGGTATGGCCCCACCAGTTTTGAGTACAAAGGGACAATCCCTGCTCTGGTCCCACTGCCCATCCTATCACTGACACAGGCCAGGATGCCATTGGGCTTCTTGGCCACCTGGGCACAGCTGCTCATGTTCAGCCGCTCTCAGTCTGTGCCCTCAGCTCCATTTCAGCCTGGCCACTGTCCAGACACTGTCCCAGCCTGTGGCACTGCCTGGGGCTGTTGTGCCCAAAGTGCAGGATCCACACTCAGCCTTGTTAAACCTCACCCTGTTGGTCTCAGCCCATCCCCAGCCTGCCCATATCGCTCTGCAGAGCCCTCCTGCCCTCTGGCAGATCAACACCTTCACCCAGCTTGGTGTCACCTGGGAATTKGCTGAGGGGGGACTCAATCCCCTCACCCAGATCATCAATGAAGATATTAAACAATYCAAGTATAGGAGATTCTGGGGTCCTGCTTGTCTCTGTGTGTCCTGTAACCTTCCTCGCCCCAGGTCCCTGGGCCTGTTGTCATATAAAGGGTCAYCAGGTCACCGCCTCCTGCCTCGGACCAGGCTCCTGCCACCCCAGAGCTCAACCTGTACCTTGCCCTGCACACCTGCAGTGTGCACTTTGAGCTACCKGCACCAAAAGTATTCTTCAGCAACGAGTCTGAAAGGAACACAAACAATAAACTATTTGTATGAGCGTTCCTTTAATTATCATGTCCAGATAATGAGTATATAACCACCTTTACAAGTTAAACCCCCACAGGAATCATATGGACTAACGCACAGAGCTGATAGGCTAGAAATGTAATRGATTCCATARCCACAACTGTAGGAATYGAGGTGCTTSCAAAATCCTCCTGCCCCAGAAATGRGCTTGAAGTGTGGGATMTGTGCCATGTAATCTCACTGGAGGATAATACTAAAGCGGTATGGTGGTGGCAAAGCATTTGACAAATGAGGTCAGGTGAGTTGTGGATCTTGCAGGGAAAATGATGTCTTAGATCCGCAGAAGACACCAGAGTGTCTGTCACTCTGTAATTTCTGCTAGTCTCTTACAGTAAGCCAGGCCCAGCATGTTTTCCAGCTAGGAATACACACTGTCATGAATTTGTCTTATGACAGTACATCTCATTGCTTTGTTTCTTTAGAAAGGAACCATAAGCTCATTATTGTTAGAAAGTGATTTTTCAAAGRTAACTGTTGCAAACCTTTGCAGGTGACCTCACTCTAACTGTAATAAATGATACAGAGTCTTACTTACAAGTAGCTGACAAAACAGTATGCTATTAACTTGCATACCTTCTGGATTTTTGTTATGGTTCTGTCTGACTTCTGACTTTCTTTTTCCTTTCTTTMTTTATTTTTTTAATGAGTGCTAGGSAAGAGGTAAACCCTTCCAAGAAAAGGAAACAAAAGCAAACGTAGTTTTATCCCTGGCTCCTGTTCCTCTCCTCAGYGGCTGAAGAACAAGTCCAAACAGTAACCAAGGAAGTGATGAGACACAACACACATATCCTGAGATAGTGCTGTGCCTATAAGAGCATCAAAAAGTGCCACTCCAGTGCTACCAGAACAAACATTTCAGGCTAGATCAGCAGCCCATGTTAATCAGCCCAAATTCAGTTGTTTTAGCAAGTCGTTTAGGATTGTCTAAGAAGTCTGATAAGTCAAGTGCTGATCATTGATGGTTCTGCTTCATTTTTGCTATTGTTTCCTGGGAGAGGTGCCAGCCTGCTGCAATTTCTGATCCAGAAACTCGTGTGCAATAACACCCTCTTCCTGTAAAACTTCACACACAGCATTYAACTTCAGTGAGAATAATAAAAAGGCTAAGAAATGTGTTTGTTCTGCAAGGGCATCCTAAGCAGCTGGGTACAGCAGGCTGTTTTTATCAAGGTGTGGTAGTTGACATCTCCACCACAGGAAGATTGCACATGGTGTATAAACCCTAAACAGTCATAAATTATCTCTTTATTTTTTTCCCTGGAGTTTGACAAGCATTCAAGGTGTAGAAAACTTTGTGAGAAAAAAACCATAGTCATCCATAGTCTCCTAAGATGATCAAAAGTTGAATGTGGTTTTATGCAAATATCTGGCTAGTAGCTTTCCATTAAAAATAACATACTGTTGGATATGTAGTATTTTAGAAGATTATAATAAATTAAATATGAGCTAAATAAACTAAAATATGAGTTAAACAAAAATGAGCTTCCTGCTCAGCAGCTGATCAATGCATTTATTTTGGCAAAAGTGAACCATGAATAGATAACCCAAAAATTAATAGTGATTGGGTGTTGAATTTTGAAGTTATTAGGGGGCATTTCATGGCAGCTTATTGAACTCATATATCCCTCCTGTAGAGGTCAAATAGAATTGYGACATATGCAAAATAAGTGAAGGACAAAGGAAAAAGAAATACTTTCTTGGTAGGTCCATTACATTGTGTGCTATKCTGTGAGAAGAGATAAAGAACAGACTAGATCTACTTGCCAAATAATTAACAACTAATAAAGCAAGCAATTAAGGGAAAWAATGAAAGGAAATAACTATAACAATTTTGACATATATGCACAATACTGTGCTTTAAACATCACACCATTATATTTGCTTTTAAATCATTAGCACCGAAACCCAGACACTCTCGGGACTCATGTCACAAATTCATTTCCAAACCCTTTGTTCTGATTTCAGCCAGGATGGGGTTAACTTCTCCAGTAGCCAGAAGTGACCATGGCTGGGGTCCAGAGGTTATTCTGTACCACAACACATCACTTTCCAGGGATGGGGCAAGGGSTCCTTTTGGGGTTTCATGGCTGGGCAGGTGGTCCAATATTGCTGGGCTGCATGTGGTGAGGAAATCACAAGTGAATACACCTTTTTATTATAATTTCTGATGTTCCAGTTTGTTTCCTTATTTAATTTTTATCTTCAGTAAATGGTTCTTATCTCAACCAGTGATCTTTACCTTTTTGGCCTCCAATTCCCATCTCCAGCCCACTACAGTGAATCGAGAGGCACATTGGAGTGTTGAGATGGGGTCACTAAATGGGTCATGAAATCATKATACCCTTATAACAGAGGAAAGAATTTTACGCTGTGACAGTGGTCTAATACTGACATAGGCAGCTTAGGGCAAAAAGGTGTGGAGCCTTCACCATTGGGAATATTCAACATTCAGCTGTGTATGGCCCTGAACAACCTTCTGCAGCTGACCTTGTTTGGTGGGTGGCAGTGATACCTGGGAACACGATTTATTGGTGAGCATTGCTGGGATAAAGGCTGGGCTCAGTGATCTCAGRGGTMTTTTTCAACCTTATTCTTTGTTTCCATAATCATGCAAGCTCCAAAGGTGCAAACCAAGCTCAGCCATGCTGTTGTTCTTGCGGGCTGCAGCATGCACCACTCTATATGCTGCATGACAGAAGTTCATGTTACTATTCTCTATCTGACTTTTAGCTCTTCAGGGCTGTGCAGCAGAGAAAAAAAAAAAACAAACATAGAAGTCATAATCAGTCCCTGTATACYTCTTATCTGTCAGATTTATTAAAATAAAAGCATTGCTGGAATTTTTAATGAATTCCTCRTTCCTGTATTCACTGTAAGCCAAATTTCCATGGGAATTTGAAGAAGATGGTTGCCCTGTCTATTTTCTACATTTCTGACTTTTTTTTTTGGGCCATGTTTTTGAGTTCTTTTTTATGRATTTTCAAATCTGTGATAAATGTTTTATCTAGGCTACATAAGAGATCAATAAACCAGGAAAAYCATCACAGTGCAAAAATGCAGGACAGTCTCTCATCTTCTAACACCTCTCTTGGGAGCCAATAGTCCTTTTCCATGCCAATCTATATTCTAGTGTAAGCAAATGGAATATAGTTCACCTGCATTGTGTTAAACTCTATTTTGTCACTGTGTTTTTGTTGTGGTTATAAGACAAGAACCATTCTGTGCATCAAGGGTAAAACTTYCCCTGCAGTATAAGACAGTGCAACCCCTGCAAAGCAGATCTGCTGAGCAATGCTTCCTCCATTTCCTAATGCATACATTTCAACAGAACTTGACGTTGAAATAAATCTGGAAAAAAATGTCTTGGAAAAGCTATATCAAAGCACCAAACCTGGTGCTGATTTCCCATTTATTCTACTCCCTTCCCCTATCTCACACATATATTAAATCTCAAATACTAATTGAGCAGTTAAATCCAGAGTAATTGTAACCTTATAACTTTAGAACTGTCGCATAGTTGGATATTCAGTTGGAGGGAAATGAGTTATGAAAATGAAGAAGTGCTGTAGTTCATAATGTATGTGGGGAAAACTGTATGAGAGGTACATGCCTAAAGAGAATATAAGGGTAAGTTGTGCAAGAAAAGAAGGAGCATTTCTCTTCTGAAGACAATAGAAATTCTGAGGAAATGCTTATCCTCCTCCTTGGGAAGAGTGGGACTGAAGCCCAGAGGGGTCTACACTGTTGTGCTAAATTGGCAGAAAAAAGTAAAGACAACTGCAATCCTAAGCTTTAACTATGCTTTAAACAGCCTTTTCTGCCTCCTTTAATTTTTGGGTGTGCTCACTTTCTTTCTTCTACTATTATTTTTCAGTACAAGCAGAAATGAATTCTGCCAAAATTATCTTGTGTAAGGTCTGAATGTTATGAGGAAGTCAGAAAGCGTATGTAACACAGTAGCATACAGCCAAAAGAAYAACTGTGACCTTGAGAAAAGAAGCTGCAACTCCAATAAAAAATAGAGATAACAAAGATCCACATCTAAGAGGAAACATGAGTCTACAGGGAGCAAGGAACATGAATACAGAAAAAGCAGAGCCTCCCAGAAGCACTCCCCAACACCAGCTTGAAGGAACTGGTCACAGGCAAAAATGGGTCATGAAAGAAAGTTCTTTAATATCTCACAGCTGTGCACAATCTCTACAAAGTACAGAAAGTACAGACTCTAAAGAGAAGATACCTAGCTACGGTTTCTGTCTTTCCTTGTATAAGCTGAAGACATGGAAAATAATGAAMTCCTTAGCAATGAAGTAGTTGTATTTTTCCTTCCCCTTTTCTGAGGGATTTATGGTAGCATAAACTAGGAGAGAAATATTAGAGAAAGAATAGGTGTAAGAATTCTGCCTAAAAAGAGACTGGGGAAAAAGACCTACTACTAAAACAACAACAACAACAACAAAAAAAAAACAAAAAACCAAAAACAAACAAACAAAGCAAGCAAAACAAACAAAAAACCCAAACAAACAACAAACAACAACAAAGAAAAACAAACCTGTAAAACCACACCCTCAATTAAGACATAAAGTGTGACAAAAAGACTGCAGCCTGAAGAAGTTAGATGATGAAAGTTCCTATGTCTGATATTTCTGACTGATTGCMTCTAAGATTGTCAGGCAGCTAGCCAATAACAGACACAAAGCAAAACATTTTAGGTGGAATTCAGTCTTTATTAATCAGTAGATGTGTAAATTTTGCCTCAGTTTTTATGTGTAGCTAAAGTCTGAYAGTTGCAACTGACTATTGAGTCCTGGAAGAAAGAAATAAATTATATGAGACCCATAAGAATCAAGCAGCTAAATCCACATTCTTTACAACAAAATTTATTGATGCCTAAAATCTCTRATAATAGGAAATAATTTCTTCTACTTGTATCTTCTATGTCTAGAATAAAGAGAGCAGACTTTGCAAACTGTTTTTTCTCAGCCTGATCTTTTTTTTTGCCTAAGCAGTTTATCGAATCTTACCTTGACTGAAGCAGTTCTACTCTTTACTTACATGAGAGAAGGCATATCTAAAAGATTAAGTTATGTGTTCAAAGTGCAATATTATACAGAGTAAGTGTTTTTCCAAATTCAGACAGGTGGCTGTCCAAGGCATTCCCATGTTCTGCTCACTGGCAGCAGCTTTTCCTGCTGGTCCTGCAGCTGTGATTGTCTACTCAGCACTGGAGCTGCCTTACTTTGATTACTGTGTGCAGCTTTGSTTACTGCAATATGAGAAAGAAATTAAACTGTTAGAGAGAGTGCAAAGGAGAGCAGTGAGGATGGTGAAGGGCCTTTGGGGAAGCCCTATGAGAAGCAGCTGAGGCCATTGGTCTGTTCAGCTTGGAGAAGAGGAGATTAAGGGGAAACTTCATTTAGATTGACAACTTCCTTGTGAGAGGAAGAGGAGGAGCAGACAGTGATCTCTTCTCTGAGRTGACCAAGGGAATGGCCTGAAGCTGTGTGAGGTGAGGTTTAGATCGGATATTTGGGAAATGTTCTTCCCTCAGAGGGTGGCAAGACAAGGCACCAGCCTGACAGAGCTCAAGAAGTGTTTGGACAATGCTCTCTGGCACAAGATGTGACTCTTGGGCTGTCCTGTGCAGGGCTAAGATTTGGACTTGAATAACTTTTGGGTCACTTCCAACTCAGCATTCTGTGATTCTGTGATAATTCTTTCTACTGCAGCACTGTGCATTTTATCAGGAAATTGAGATAGATAAACAATTAAGTGACTTGTGTGGTTTTGAGTTTTTGGGTTTTTGTTTTTTTTTAAGAAAGATCAATTTCATCATTTGCAGAGGACTGCAGCCCTACAAAGAATCAAATCAACACAAATGACAAGAGAGCAGGAATGAATGTCCTCAACAGAAAGTGTGCTCTAAAACATTTAACCATGCCCTACTCCGGTGACAATAAGCATGGAAACACAATATTTTCTTACTTTGTCTCTGTAGTTGTCTGAGGAAGATAATACAATGCTAGCTTTCAAATGCATAAGATAAAAAATACTTGGATTACTGTTACTTAAAGTCTTCTAATTACTTTACGTCCAGGTTAGCTGAAGTAGATTGTTTTAGAAGTACAGTGTGTTAGATATAGAATGGTATAATAACAAAAATGCAATAATATTTTTTCTTACTCTAGAAAGTGATCTCTACTAGAAAAGTACCCTAAGGCCTAAAGAATATTCATAATCCATGTCATATGATACCAAATAACACCAATTTTATCAAAACTGTACAGAGATTTAAAAAAATATATATTTAAGACCAAAGGATGCGTTTAATCTATAGCTTTTATTATCTAAAGCCACATCCTCAGATTATTCTATTTTTTTTATTTTTGACACTGAACATGACTTTAATCATGAATGTTTTGTTCTTACACAGAGCATCAGGCATTTGGTCACAATACAGGCAGGAGAACAACTGGTTGGTTACTCTGTAATTATGTGAGACATAAGGTGATGTATACCAAAAAAGTCAAAGAAAGTGAATTTAGAAATAGTCTATTGGGAGATATTGAAGACACAGAGCAGTTACAGGCATTCTCTACCACAGTTGTCAGCGTCTGGCTAGAGGTAGTGCTCTTCAGCTCTCTCATCAGGCTCACATTTTGCTTCACTCATGCTCTGAGAATTCATGAGGCTGAGGTTTGTTAGTCTCTGTTGTAGTTTAACCTGGTCTGACAACTAAACACCACAAAACCACTTCCTCACCCCCAGCTCAGGGTCTCATAATGGGATGGAGGAAGAATTGGAAGGGTAAAAGTGAGAAATGAATTCATGGGTTGAGATAGCAACATTTTAATAATTAAAAAGAAGTAAAAAATAAGCTTAAAATTGCAAGGAAAAGAAAAAAAAAAAAACATGATAAAGAGAGACAAAACCAAAATCTTAATCAGAACATTTGTTATAATCCATAATTCACCTCAGAGATAAATTACAGTGTATTTTTCTCTTTCAACAATGTTTAGAGCCAGCTGGATAGTTTTCACCTCTACACACTGACTAGGTTCTCCTTGTCCTTCTGCAATTTCTTCAACATCTTCTTCAACCACAAAGTAGCTTTCCACTTTCGATGTTTTCCCACATACAACAGGATCCATCTTTGAACCTACTGCTTTACAGTTTCTGGTAATCACATCAGGTAATCAGTGTGGCCTCCTCAGTACAACTCATATTCTGTGGCRATCCTCCAAAGCTGCAGTCCTCAGGAGAGTCCATGATCACTTCCAAGATTTCTGTGCGGTCAGATTTTCTATTTTAGCACATTGCMGTTTCATTGCAATCCACTTACTCCATGAAGCACCACATGCATGATGTTTGCTGTGGACCCTCTTATTTTTGCAACCAGCCCAGCACAGGCAACCAAGACAACAGAAGAAGCTGTGCCTCTGTATCAGTTACTTCTGAAAAAGTTTGAAYGCCTTCATATGCTGCTAATATTTATTTATTTTTCTTTTGGAGTGTAACAGGTGTCAGTTCCATTATATTCTGGGCTCCAAAACCTAAGACATTAGTTTTTGTCTCTCCAACTACTTTCTGCCAGAAGATCCAGGTGGTGACATTATCTGTGGCTCAGGCACAATGCAGATCCTTCACATCTTGTCCTGTCTGGACTGGCCCAGTGCTACACCATTTAATTTGCTCAAAGTCTTGCTGCCCCTCAAAGTTCAATCAAAGTCATTCTCCTTCCAGGCCATTTAATAGAGAGGGATCACAGAATAAGAAGCAATAAGAATATAACCCAGAATATGCATTGTTCAAAAGCCCTCAACACCTAAAAAAGCTCATGTTTCCCTTCTGTTAGTTATTGGAGACAAAGCTGTTATTTTATTAATCGCATCCATTGAGATAGCATGATGTATCCATCTTGCTATTTTATTCCTTAATCTCTTGTGCATGTCCTTTGCCCTTRCTTTGCTTTATGACAAAACCAGCTTTCATAAGAATCTGGATTACTTTTCTCCCCTTCTCACACACTTCTGCTGTTCTGCCCCTCCACACTGATTTCATCAATGTACAGTAAGTGCTCAGGAACCTCACCTTGTTCCACTGTAATCCATCCATGACAAATGGTAGCACTGAGTTTCTACTTCTGAGCCAGCCAGTTTCGGGTGTACTCCAGGATATTCAAGTGTGTTCCAGGATATTCCTCCACATGSAATCAAGCTCTCACCTGCACTCTGCACCTGGACTCTCCAGACCAGTCACAATAGGATGCTTCTACCGCTCATTCCCAGGCAGGCGTACCTCAGTTTCCAGCACAGAATGTTTTTGGGATCCCCCGTCACTCTACAAATATAGATGGATTCTTCCCTGTTGTAACTTTATCCTGCTACAGCACACTGTGCAGCAGTGTCCACTAGAGCTTTATATGAATGTGGAGCTGATATGTTAGGCCATGCCAGACCAGTGTGGAAGATAAGGTCAGTGTAWAA
The DNA here is from genome assembly GCF_030028575.1 of Malurus melanocephalus. Taxonomy (NCBI): domain Eukaryota; kingdom Metazoa; phylum Chordata; class Aves; order Passeriformes; family Maluridae; genus Malurus; species Malurus melanocephalus. Next base: position 290,502 of record NW_026623459.1, read on the forward strand.
TAGATGGGCTTTGACAGAGGCTCTTCTGGATATTGCAGAYCCTTTATGCTGCTCTGACAGTGAGGGTGAGGGGGCACCGTGTTTTCTGCAGTTCAGTTCTGTGCTTTTCAGAGTCACAATAGTCTCCAGTTTTGCAGGTGTGACAGCCCTACAAGCAAATTCCTCTAAATCTTGCAGCGGTTTTGCAGTTTTCTTGCCCTGCCTTATGTTAGGAAGCAAGAGGTCTCTGGCTGCACAGTTTCTTGCCACTGTGTCAGTTCAAGTGGCAAGTTAATTGTATCATCAGGCTTTTGTACACTGGGATGCCCTCTTTTACCTGAGTGTTGCAGCCTCCCTCTAGTGATGTGTAAGGTCTTGAGCTGGGTAGCTTCAGGCCCAGCTGGCACATCTGGGAAGAGACCTTTAACTTAAATGCCTATCATTGAGCTCCCTCGTGAATCCCCTGCACTTTGTGGATCATGTTGTACTGTCTTTTAAGTGCAGAGGATTTCTTTTTCCATGTGAGATATTTTCTGCTGTTCTGTGCAGCACTGTGAAAGTGCCTTATTTCTAAAGGGCCTTGGCTTTTCTKTCAGTTTTCTGGGGTTTGTTAAGCACTGACCTATGGCTAGTAGGTATCTGGAGTCCACCTCTCTTCCTCGCCGCTTCTCATCCTGCAGCTGAAGTTTTTGCATGCTTCCACCACTTCCATTCCTTTATGATTGCAAATAGATCCTGTAAAATCAGGTCTAAAAATCAATTTCTTGAGCAAATTAGCTGTGAACTGATTGAAGGATCATTGCCTAAGTCATTCTTTTCAGAATGTATTCTTTTTCATTTCAGATAACCTGTACCATTTCAGTGCTGATGTTACAATGACATTTTTTTTATTCTATTCTGAGCAAATTTTTTGACGAGGAACATGGAATCAGAAAAATTAATATAGAAGTATTTTTACACCTTAATATGTTGCTATTTTGGGAAAGGATTTTAGATAAATTATTCAGTGGTGAAGTTCACAATGAATTATTGTAAGAATGCCAGTATATTTTTCTTTTAATTGGGAAATTTTTTTGTCTCATCTTTATTTTTTTCTAAGATGTCTTAACTTTCATGGTCCCCCAAGGAGAAATTGCGAATTTAAGTCACACTGAAACTAAAGCAAAAAAAATCCCTGGATGCAGGGAAGAAAAACATATATATGGAAGAAATTTTGGTAGATGCTAGAAAGTTGTTGGTCTGAATAGATAAGTATAAAAATGCAGAAAACTAAAATAATGYAAAGTTTAAATATTTGACTTGGAACAAAATTTTGCATATGCTTTGTTTTATTTATTTCTCTACTCTCTGTTAGTGATTGCTTTAGAAGTAGTGTTCCACTGAAAACAAAGTTTTTCTCTTTGTAATCATAACATATTCTTTGTGATCAGGAAAATGCAGTTAGAATTTGTCACCTCTTAAATGCTAAGTCATTGTAAGTGAAGGAAGCATATGCAATTCCTTTCACCAYTGTAAGGTGTATGCTTAAGTGACATTCCAGTAAACTCCATTTGGCGACAATAAATGGACACTGGYTGTCTTCTTTGGAATCTTGTATTAATTTTTTTTAAACATATTTGAAGTTATATCAAGCATTTATATGTTTAATGTTCTGGCTTGCCTTTAACTATTACAGCAAATCTGTACTGAGTATTAAATTTGCATTTTTAATACCCTTTATGCTGGAGAAATTTTCTGGTACTCCTGCACAATTTTTAATCTATTGATATTGGTAAGTATTTTAACTCTAGGAAACAGTGGGAGAGCTACAGTGATATATAATCAAAAGGTGCATTATTTTCTCATTGGTGACGTGTTTAACTTGGTGCTGAAAATCATGATTGTGGATTCGTTTCAATAGTGTGTGGATCATACATTAGGCTGATTTTCACAGTGAAATTTCAAATGCTTCCTATACAAATTAAAGTCTTGTATTAATTGTTATTTTTTCTTCTGTGGCACTTCTTTATTAATGTTATATACTTAAAAGCTAATACCTTTAGCAATAGCCTGGGTTCTTATTTCAGCCTAATTCATTCTGAATTCATTAGTTCTATGCCTTCTGGTAAAAACTGTACTTTAGTAGTGCACAAGGAAGCCCCTTATAAATCATAAACTGTATTAAAATCACTTCATAAAGTGAATAGCAAGAGTCACATAAATAAAACTTTTTCTGTTCCAGACTGTACATCCTTTGTTCRGGATAACGTTTAATTACAGGATTAGAGAAGAACAAAATGTTAGGGGCATTTACATATTCAGACACAAGGAAAACATTTTGATATCCTGTACAATCTGGTAATAGATGAATTTCATGTCTTAATTATCTCAAATCAAAACCTGAATCTGAAAATTATTGTCTCCCATCCCAACATTAACCAGAGTTAACAATGTGGCAACTACTTTTGAACTTGTCTGACTGAGATGTAAATTCCAACACAGCATGACTAAAACTTTTAACAAAATTTTTGCTCTGGAAAGTAAAAATAGCAAGAAAAATAAAGACAAGACATCTGAGCTAGTTTTGGATAGGTACTGAAACTCTTAACCCATGTTCTGATATGCCTATTTTAGTTTGGTCAAGCACTCCTTCTGCTACAAAWTCTTAATCTGAACAGTAAGGTGTTTTCATTTACAACAAGAACAGCAAGAGCAGCCCTTGCAGAAGCACAGTTTTCTTTCTATGGAAACAGTAGGCAGATCCCAGAGGTATGGTGTGCTGCAAAAGGCCTGAATCAAGAATCTTTCTCTGACACCTGGGGGACCAACATGCAGACTATTTCAGGAACAAAAGCTATCCAAGACTACTATAATCTATCCAATGTTACTCATGCATTATTCTACTTATGTGGCTTACATTAAAGCCACAGTTTACCTTTTATTTGAACAGAATTGTTTTACTGCAACTCAAATTACAAAATCCCTCCTAGAGCAGAATATTTTTATATATTTTTTATCCAATGAGCATGGGAGTTTTATTTAGTAAAGRGCAGAATAAAGTTTGGAAATTTTCCCAGAACTAGCAAGCTACAAAATGTGGTTTAGTTATCCGAATATAATATTTCAAAAAAAAGTCCCAAGTATTGTAAAATAATRTAATTCTAAACAGACTAATGAAAAACCTGCAGTAAAAGAGAATTTTGATTTTTTTTTTCTGTTAGAGCTGTATTCATTGAAAGCCAGAGAATCAAAGAAAATGCTATAGTATGAAATCAAAAGTAATTCAKTAATACAGAATACAACACATATTTATTTAATTATTGTGATGTAGTTAGGCTTGTCTATTGTAAAATACATCATGGTTTCACAGCARTAAGAAATCATACTGATAATAAAAATTCTACAGAGTAAACTTCCATGGTACACAAAATTCTAACTCATTTTAAAATAGTACTTTTTATTTCTGTGGCATCTTCTTGCTACAAGTCTTTAATAAAATTTATAGACAGTAACAAATAAAACATTGTAACATACCCATGAACAATATCATGTGTCTTAGTTGACTACCTACCGACAGAGTGTTAAAATAATTCTAGATAACTTATTCTGTCTGGTACAGTTTTCAAGATGGGTGTCGTGCAATAGTGTCAAGAGATAACTTTCTGGTTTATGTAGTTTTTAACTTTCATTGCATATTTTTTTAAAGAGCAAACATGATTCATTCTAAATTGCTATTCTATGCCTTTCAGTTGTCTGTCAGACATATTTTTCTTGGTATCCATGACACTAATTTACATACCCTATTGTGTTCACTCRCATAGCATGTGAATGTTTGTGACATTCAGGTTCCTAAGGAGAGTTTTATGTCATCATGTATTTGGTGTATTGTAATTCATGCTCATATTAAGTCCTCTTCATTCCATTTGTCTATCCATCTACTCCATTATACTTCGCCTTTTAGACTGTAGGTCTGGGACATAAATTCCATGTGTGCATTTAAAATWCTTTTCTTAATCAAGTGTAGTTGCCCCAGCCTGTGACTCCATTTCTCACTTTTGCCCTTMMAGTTAGTCCCCTTATCCTGCCGGGAAGGGAKGAATAGGTAAGCAGCTCTGTGGTGCTTAGCGGTCAGCCAGGTTTAAACTGCAGTTATTTTGGTGCCCAACATAAGACATGAAGGGTTTGAGAAAACAACAATTTGACTAGAGTGAATGAGAAGGGGTCTGTAAATGGTTGCTTGTAATGATATTGATTCATCTGTTCTCAGTATTACCTTTTTTGATCTGTCATGCTCTTTCTTTTTTTTTTGTATATTATAAAGATTGGCTTTTGCCATTTCCTGTGCTCTGTGGAGCTTAGAAATGCATTACCTGGGAGACTTATTATTAAAACACCAACTTTGAGTTTATCCTGTATTTTGGCTCTGTACTGAAATAATTTCTATACTTCAATGTTCATCTGATGAACACAATTAAATAGATAGYAGTTTTTCTTTCTTTGAGAGTGGTTTTCTGTTTGGATTCTTTTTGTGGAAATACAGAATGGCACCTTTGCCTCATTATATGATGTTTTTCTCCCTCATTACAATAAATTCTCAGCATCTTGGCACTCCTTCGGTAGTCAAAATGCTTTGATTGGCCTTTCTTAAGAATATTGTTTTGGTTTTTTAAAGGTTAACACGCTATTTAGGAATATGACATTGGCCCCTTGGCAGTGTGGAAGACATGTCAGAGAATATGGGCAGGTATCTGGAAAGCTCTCCTACTCCAGTTTTTCTTCATTCCTGAACAAGTGCAGAATTCTGAAGTAATAATATGTTTGGAAAAAAATGCCCTGACTTTCTCAAAGAAACACATTCTGCTGCATTGTGCTGAGGCCTGACCAGCACCTACCACACATGGTCAATACTGTTTAACACCTTCAAGAATAAAGATCTCTGAATCTGAAAAATACCAACAGTCACTCTGGCTAAAGCAGAGACCCAACTGTCCACTATATCAGTTGTCCTTATGATTAAAAAGAAACTGCACAAGTGAGGTCAATTTGTTTAATAAGGGATGAAGAGGCTTCTTTGAAAGAGCAAGAGATGTAATCAGAAGAACTAGTCTATTCTGCAGCAGAGAAGTCACAAGAACAAGAGGAGGAAGAAAGTGAAACTTTGAGAAACCACTCAATCCTTGTTCTTAAGTGAGCTTTGAGACGTGTGAAAATATTTCAGCTGTCAACTAGGCCAGCAAATTCTAAGCTGACTACTCCAGTGCTGTGATATTGCTGTCAGTAGCCAAAAATTAGAGGGTAAGAAATTTTGGCAGCTGGGATCCCTTGCTAGGGATAAGGGCGTTGACAAAGAGATTGGGAAAGCAGCATGAGTCCTCAGCTACTAGTCAAGTGTGAAGGACAGGTATCCCTTCAAGGAAGATATTGCAAATTCCCAAACTAAATGAACTAACATTGAGGAAGGTATCCAGTACCTGAGAGAATTACTCAAGGTGGAGGTGCTCTATAATAGTCTCGATGGCCACCAGGTATCCAAAAGCCTGGATGAAGTCTGTGCCATGCAGTACATGTGGCAAAAGTTTGTAAGAGATTCAGTGGTGTCATATGGCAACAGAGTGGTAATAATGAGTTGGATAGACACAGAGACACCATCTATGGATAGATTGGCCAAACAACTCCAAAAATATGAGGATAATCTCACTTTCTCCCACTGACCTTGCATCTTGATTGTAGAGATGCTGATCCTTACGTTGTCTGAGCAGTTCAAGAAGGATAGTTCTTCATGCCAAGGTCTCAACCACTAAGTCACTCTATCTCCACCCAAAGGAAAGAGGACTGATGACGTTCACTGTGTGTAGCCCTGCAGTTCTTCCTRTGTGACTGGGGGATGACATGAATAAGTGAGATGGTCAGCCTAGCTGGACACTAGAAGCTTGGATACAGGACCTGCAAGCCAAAAAYCTGCTAAGAGGCATCCATCCAGAAAAATTGCTGCTCCAGCATCTGTTGAGCAGGGTAGGAGGGTTTATAATACTTTTGACCCTAATGAAGGGACTTCTGGTTTCCAGTTACAAAATTCAAATAACCTGGAACAGAGGGTTCCTGCCTTTTCACAGGAAGAGGAAAGCGAGAGCTAGATTGACTGGMAAATGCAAACATCATGCAAACGCTAATCAAAGATATGAAGCACCTCATACAGAACCCATTGTWCAGCATGATCTGTCTAAGATAGACCCTGTGGTCAACTTTTCATACTCAAATTCTGTGTGATGAAACCACATAGGTTGTAGAGCCTCATCAAGAGGCTGTACATTTTAAAGGATGATGTGCCCCCACCAGCAAAGCAAGCTATCTTCAGTTTCTCTCTGAGGACAAGGCAGATCCTTTGAGGCTCTAAAAGGCAAAAAAAAAAAAAAAAAAAAAAAAAAAAAAAAAAAAAAAAAAAAAAAAAAAAAAAGTAGGAGTCAGGCTAAGAACTTGAGATATAGGTAAACCATGATGATCATAGAACAAAAAAAAAAGGAAGAAGAAGAGGCTCTGTTGCAGGCAGGATATGCACTACAGGGACAGTCCACCAAATTTCTCGTAATCTCTTTATTGACAGATCCTCTTCTTTCTCCAGTGTTTCTCTCTAAGTCAGAGACATACATATTTGAAAACTGGACTGTTAGGTGGATAAGGGATTAGTTGGGTGGTTGCTCAGTGGCTCAATGTACAGATGTGGATCAGTGACAACTGGCATTCCTCACAGGTCAATATTAAAACCGGTATTATTTAATAYCATCATCAGTGTCATAGACAAAGGAATTGAGTGCACTCTCGCAAGTTTACAGAGAACATCAATGTGAGTGGCGTAATTGAGGATTTTCAAGGTCAGGATACGACACAAAGGGATCTTGACAAGCTCCAGGAGAAGGCCCATGGGAACCATGGGAGGTTTGGAGCCAAGCCAAGTGCAAGGTGCTGCACCTGGGTCAGGGYACCCCTGGTATCAACACAGGCTGGGGCAGAATGGATCAAGGGCTGCCCTGGAGGGGGACTTGGATGTGCTGGAGAGGCTGGACGTGACCCAGCCATGAGCACTCACAGCCCAGAGAGCCCAAAGTGTCCTGGGCTGYGTCCAAAGCAGCACAGACAGCMTGAGCACAGAGCTCTGCTCTGYTGAGACCCCACCWGCAGTGCTGCATCCAGCTCTGGGGTCCCAGCATAAAAAGTACCTCTGTTGAAGCCCTCTGAAAATTATCAGAGCGCTGGAGCACCTCTCCTATGAAGACAGGCTGAGAGAGTTAGGATTACTCAGCCTAGAAAAGAGAAAGCTCCTAGGAGATTGTGGATAACCCCAAAAGCAAGGGGGTGTTCTTTTCCTAAATTATTACGTGACTACTGGGAATTTTGGTAATTTTCAGAATTGTGTTAAATTCTTACACCCTGACCATGAAAGACTTTATTAATTTATTGGTTTTCCTCCATGCTGAACCCCTTCTTTTGCATTGTCTTGTATGTATTTTCCAAGATGATCGTGTTCTTAGTGGAAGAGATKATTTTTTTTGGAAACATCTTGCCTGGTTTCTCCACCAAATGAAAGAAGGATTCAACACCTGGTATTTTTGTTTAGGAAATTGCCCTCGGTAATTAGATGTTATTGGGGTGGAGAAAGGTTGTCTGTTTTTCATTTASATATGGTAAGTGAATTGAATTCTTTACTTTTTTATCTTAAACTTTTTACTATTCACAAAATAACTTTTTTTTCTCTTGCAGAACTGAATTGGAATATGGCTGAACACATAAGCTTGTTTTCCTAATAGGACTTGAGATGGAAATGAATTCTGTATGTGTAGTATCATACATAGGCTGGTGAAAGAATTCAAGTAGAAAAACATTAATTATGAGACAAAATTGTCATGGTATGTTTCAGTGTCAACATTCATTACATCTATATATTTTCRCTGTTCAAATATAATGACACAACAATATGTATTCTGTTTCTGTATAATTGCAAATAAAGGGACAGACTGAATACAGTGACAAWATGCAGCAGACACTGAAATATTTAGACAATGTACAATCTGCTTTTAGTTGCCTATCTTTACTTGTCTTTACTTGTCAAGTGAAATTGTTATAAGGATGAAAAAACACACTATGGCACACACATAAGAAGCTGGTTTGCTTCCAAAATTCTGTACATTTGACGGATAAAGTATGGTAATATCTAGAGGAAGAGTAGTTAATTCTTTAACAGAATGCAGAGATAAATACAAAAAATGTTATAGCTACAGATAGAAGAAGGGTTTCTGTATTTGTGAAAGGGCTAACAAGCCACTCCTTTTTTGWGACTCTGCAGTCCATGAGAATAAACCTCCTCCGATATTCTCTATCACTTGTCTCAGGAAATTGTCTTCAGTTTTCTCCAGCAGCCTCCCAGATTGCTTATGCCCTGTTGTGCTGTCCATCCAGCAGATATTGGGCTGGTTCAGGTTCCCAGAGTGGATCAGTAAATGTGAGACTGCTTCCAGCTGTCTGCAGAAGGTCTCRTCTGTTTTAATTCCTGACTAAGCAGTCTAAGGCAGACATCCAATATAATGTCCCCTACACTGTTCAACTCCTTTATCCTTACCCAAAAACTCTCMTTGGTTCATCATCCACCCCCAGACAGTGCTCCTTGCACTGCAGCTGCTCTCTCACATAAAGTGAAATTTCCATCCTTGTGTTTCTAGCAAGTTCTTTCTATCCATATGTTATAGTGCTCAAATAATGGGTCTAATTTCATAACACTGCTGTGATCCCAACAAAATAGGCTGAAGCCCTTCAATTCCACACAGATCTCTAATTCTCTGTGTTTATTCTCAGTGTTTCAACCATGTACAGGCACTTCAGAGAGGCACCTCAGCATGCTGTTTTACAGAGAAGTTCTTTGGGTTTCCCCAGTAGTGATGCCGTGAGTCCCTTGCACAAAAATGATTCTGCTTAAGCCCTGCTTTGTGGATTATTCCCTTCTTTCACATGAGCCCAGACCCTTTGATTGCTGACCTCATTTATCACTCCCTCACATGGCTGCTGCTCCTTTCCTTCCTCGTGGTTTGAATTCCTTCTTATCTTAGACAATCTGACTATGTTTGGGAACAGAGTAGTAGGATTCTGCCAGTAGTGACTTCTCCAGTAGAGGTCACCATCCTTCTGCACTGCCTGAAACTTGCTGTCACCAGCACCCTGTCCCTGCAGCTGGTGGGGACAGCTGACATCCCTTCAAGTAAGGATTGCCAGTACTGATGACAGTAAAGAAGAGAGAGGAACAATCATCAGACACCAGGTTTTAGCACACATTCAGAGTCTTCATGTTGTGGGGGCAAATATTTGTTTTGCTTTTATTTCCATGTTTGGTCATTTTATAATGGAATCAARGAGGTCTGGCATTCTAAATGCCATATACAGGAGATTTCATGCTTTAGCTCAGTGGAATTCAAATATTCTTATGTAATAAAAAGGAATCTCTCCAGAGGTATGTATAGGGAAACAAAGAAGATGGGAATAGTAAGTACGGCCAGTAATTGGTGATGTTTGCTGCATTATTGCCTGCTTCTTTTTCAAGATGGCTTTAGAAGTCATGGCAGACCCTGCTGCTGTCCAGGGAGAATCCATAGCTTCCTGAGATCCTTTCCCTTTTCAGGATTTCAAAGCTGCTGTAGTAAGTCATCTCTAAAGTCTTCTCTGCGCAGGATGCATTTTCTGAATGCCCTGATTTGCATGGCAAGAAACCCATAGAGGGTCACCGCCTTGATCGTGCAAATTGCAGTCATGTTGGTGCTGTGTAAACTGAAAAATCTGTAGACCTTGTCATATGTGGCTGTCTGCTTCAGATATCTGCTCTGGATAAAAGTTCCCATGATGGGGTAAAACATAATATCCTCACTCCTCCCATCATCCATGGAGTACTCCTTACTGAATGATGAATGACTAATCTATTCAACTTACCTTTAGCATGATTTGTAGAACTGGGAYTTGCAGGTTTGTAAATTACTTGAAAGATTACTCCTATATGGAGGAATCTCGGTACATAGTTCTACTCCTGAAKATGACTTGGACAAGACTTCCCCACTCCTTTTAATTCCCAAGCATTGATTAACAAATCACCTATATCCTGAGCTGAGCATATATGCCTAGTCTTTGTTATTCTGTTCATAAAATGGAAAGAAACTACCAGCAGAGAAAATTTAATGATCATAATTAAAGATTACTTCTTTTACATTCTTTCAATCTATACATGCCAGAAAACAAAGTACCAATTCAAACTGCAAATCTCTCATAAACTTGCAAAGCCATAAGGAGCTTAGTCTCCCTTGTAGACTTCTTTGCATACAATGTGTTCTCACTTAAAAGAGAATAGGAACATTGTTAGCAATTAAAAAGAAAAAGAAAGAAAGAAAACAAAACAAAAAAAAACCAAAAAAAAAAAAAAAAAAAAAAAAAAAAAAAAAAAAAATAAAAAAAATAAAAAAAAAAAACTTGCAAAGCCATAAGGAGCTTAGTCTCCCT
>NW_026623459.1:302012-341609 GCF_030028575.1 Malurus melanocephalus
CTTCTCTTCTCTTCTCTTCTCTTCTCTTCTCTTCTCTTCTCTTCTCTTCTCTTCTCTTCTCTTCTCTTCTCTTCTCTTCTCTTCTCTTCTCTTCTTTCTCTCTTTCTCTTCTCCTCTTCATCTTTTCCTTTTCCTTTTCCATTGCCTTTACTTTATTTTCCTTACTTTTTTTCCCTCTTCCTACAATTCAAAATTTAATCAGTTTCTCTAAGCTGATGAGAATTGTGTTGAAAGACAACAGATCTTCAGTAATATGGCCTTTTAAAGACATGTTTTATTTGACATGTGTCATTTAAGATCAGTCTCTTCTTTTTGTCTTTAACTCAAGCTTCCCCACAGAAGCCTTTGGGCCTGTTATCCAGAGATGTGTGTCTATGTGTACATCTAMTTTGGAATGCTTTTTTAATAGACCTGTTCACTGGAAAATTAGCATCTTGGGGAGGTGGAAACACCTCACACAAGACACTGCAATGGAGTTTTTTGACAAGAAGTTTTCCTGACCAATCAGAAAGAGACAAAGAGAGACCTGAATCGAGAAATGTACTGCTTTTTATGATAACAGAGTTTAAAATTAGTCAGCTTCTCGAAAGCAGACAATTATTCTGGTACCTCAAAAATCATACCTGTAATAATCTCAGAATGAGTTTCACATTTGAATGGGTGTGTTTTCCATCATCAGTTGCCGGCAAAGAAATCTAGAGTTGGACAATTTGTTTTACTTATTGACAGACAAAGTAAGTCAGTAACTATGAAAAGAAACTGACTCACTGACTCAGTAACTGCGAAAGGAAAACCATGATCATAAACGTTTAGAAAAACACTTGCATAAACACTTGTGTCCTCCCCATTTATAAAACTTTCACACAATTTTTCTGAGGTTATGCCTGAAGAAAAATTAGGTGGAATGCAGTGTAGGCAGTGAGGCTGTGTGTCTAAAGGCTTCTTTCACCCTTGGTCAGGGTCTCATRTCCCTTTGATCCATCAGGGGTGTCCTTCCCCCAGCATGCGTCATTCGCAAGCCCACTGGGTGTGTCTTGCCCTGGCATGGGTCACACATGGTTCCCTCAGAGGGCATGTGTTGGAGAGTTAATTTCATGCTGCCTGAGCTATTTTTTTTTTTCTATTCAAACCTAATCTTCACATTTTGGTCATAAGACATAGTACAGTTTGTCTTCATGTCCTATATTAAARAGCCTGTCTAGCTAATTTTACATGGAGTCACCTCCCAGTTAAACAATCCCATGAAAAAAAATACAAATAAAAATTGTCTAACATACAATTAGAACACATTCTTACTTTAACAGTATGTTCTTACAGGGTTTTCTGCTTCTTTTCTTCATAAAGTCTGGCAGTACTAAGGAAAATATGATTAAAAAGGAAGAGTGTTTGGGTTTTTTAATATACTGTTTTCAGCCCATGTTTCCYACTCCCTAAAATCCTCTAATTTCTTCTGTGATTCATCAACAGGATTTTTTGACAAAGAGATGTATTCCCAGAACTTACATAGTTAAGATATCCTTAATTTCACCATAACATAGTCTGGATGACAACAACTTCATTAACATGCAGTTTTTCCTAATTTTGTAATTGATTATATTTCAGTGATCTGCTTCTGTTGAAGAGCATTGCCTTGATCTTTAGATCATCCTTATTGTCAGGGAGCCACAAATTTTCTTCCAGATATGTGGGTGGAAAAGACTAATATCAGCTTGGAAGCTGTACCCAAATAACAGACTTGGAGGTGAAGAGCAAAAGCTGATATATCTACTAATTTGGTCCATTTTAAGCAAAAGTATTTCACATTGAACTTTTATGCACAAATGTTGCATTTTTTTAATAAGATTGTGTGATATAAAGKTGCTTTCCGTCATAGCAATGCTTCACATAGTCTGTATCATCATTTAGTAAAAATTGTCAAGCTATTAGATAGCATTGCTATAAAATTSTTCTTTTCAATCAAATATATTTTTCAATCTTGGTAGAGAAGCTAGGTAGAGGATAAGGATATTCGTTAAGGATATTTGTGTGACTTTGGTAACTTTCTGCCTGCTGAAACTTCTGCTGGAAATGCCTCTGCCAACACATGAAGTGGAGCAGAACAGATGGCTCACCTTTTCATTCACAGCAGTACAATCATGCTAACTTACACTGGGTTTTATTTCAGCTCATTTTTAGGATTGGAAGGGGGATTTTGTAGGAGAACAATGGAGAATATCATCAGAAATACCATTTCAGGCAATCCAAAAATAATTCTCAGAACACCCTGCAGTGGTAGAATTTATTCTGATCTGCAAGTATGTCCTGACCCATTTTGAGATTCTGCTTCTTTTTAAGGAAAAGATGTATTAAAAATTGATGCCACTTTTCCACAGGAATAAAAACAGCCTGGCAAATCATCAACAGAATCACAAACATCCCAGATCCAAGTCCTCAGGAAGCAGTTAAACTCCATAATGAGTAACTCAGATCTGAAGATTGGGYACTTTTTCCCCATCTTAAGGAAGATTCACAATACCATCACATACGCTCCTCCCGGTGCTGTTGCAGGGCTTGGTCTCAGCTAGATCAGATTTGCCTCCAGGCTAAACCTTCTGTCACTCAGCTCCTGCTAAGTTCAGTGCCCTGGCAGCAACTGAAGGGAATTCATAATGCTGATCATTGTATGATTGTCATCAACSAGTGCTGTCATCCAAGCTGGTGTAAACACTGAAGCTTTGGCTTTTATGATCACAGAACATCTGAGAATCAAGGTCTGTCATGGAGAGAAGTAACATCTCTGGCAGAGTGGGGCAAGAGCATCTTTCTCAGGAGGCAGGCCAGCCTAGCTGGAAGAGTTTTACACTAGGAAAAGGGAGGAATGAGATCACAAACCTCAGCCAAGTAAAGAGGTAAACAGTAGAAAGGGGTGGAAAACAGAGGACAAAGAGCAATGGCAACAAGAAAGACCTAAAGAATGATGAAACAGGGTGGAAGAGAACCAGTCTCTAACACATATCTGAAAATATGCAACTTGAAWAAAAAGCAGAAGTGACTAGAAGTCCAGCCACAAAACTGGGATGTTTAAAAAACCAAGGTATGATAGAACCACTAGAACAACTGCGTTGTGTCATGCACAGGTACAAGTTCTTCAAGAGACAGAACAGGGAAAGCATCTGCCTTACTGTCAAGGAACACCTTGAATACATAAGGCACATCTTGAATGCTTGTGACATACACAAAAGGCATTGTGAGAGCTCAAGAATCAGGTCAGGATTGTTTCCACCTGGCCATGGTGTGGAGGTGGACAAGCTTCTTCAAACCATAGCTGGAAGTTTCTGTGTCACAAATCTCAGTTCTCCCTGACATCTGCAGGTCACGTAGTTCAGTGAGCTCCAAGCAATCAGGATTTCCAGAAGGTGTTGAGGGTCAGGTCATGATGTGGAATGACATGCAGTTGAATCCACATCTCAGTAACCAGAGAAGCAAGGTGGTGGATGTGATAATCTGTAGCTGGTTTCTCTGCAGTAAGCCTGACATAGCAGAATGGTTATGAAACAAAATTTAAACTAATTTAATCTTCCAGAAAACCATGACAGTGCCAGATCAAATAGCGCAAAGGTATGTGTTATTCTGTGAAGGCAGCTGACCTTTTTACTGCGAAAAATTGCCAAGTGATCACATTACMATGATGTGCTGAGATCATGGTTTTCAAGATGTCTTAGAAGTCACAGGGATTTAGAAGAGTGAAATAATTAAGAAAGTATGGAAATAAAATTAAATAAAGTTTCATCTTGGAATCACTTTCATGTAACATTCAAATGAAAATTCTAACATCTATAAGGCATTGAATTAGCAGGCCTCCTTTCTTGCTCTATGTCCACACAGTGCGTGTCATAGTTTTAATAATTATTATTTTAACAGCAAGGATTACTCCCTTGAGATCACATCAGAATGACATGATATGGATTTTCATTTTATTTTAATGCATTTAAACCTTTTTTTAAGTGAAATGAGCTGTGTTGACTGCTATGTATGAGATGTAAGTGATCCTTCTTACTTTTTGCAACAGAAATCAGACATTTCGTTTTGAACTGAAGAAACTGTGGAAGTGAATATGGTATAGCATAGAGGGTGAAATGAAAAACATATCTAAATATGTATATAYCTCATTCAATATTAATGTTAATTCATTTAGGAACTGCATCAAAACAAGTAAGAAAACTATTTAATGATCCCTCACTTGACTCAACAAGCTACTTGCCAATAGAGACAGTGCTATCTACTGTTACTTAATAAGAAGGGCCACATAATTACAGTGGTTTGGAAAGAAATATTAAAATAACAACTCATAAAACAGTAAAAAACTGGAAATGAAATTATTTATTCTTACATATGAATACATTATACCTCTATATGAAATGTTTGTGGTAAGCCTCAAAAGTGTTAAAAGTCTCAAGCATTATAGCATGTTTTGGTTTAGAAGGGATCTTTAATGCTTAGTCCAAACCCCTTGACATAGGTGTTGACATCTTTCAGTAACACAGGTTATTAAAAGCCTTGTTTAATCTGACTTTGARCTCTTCCAGTGACAGGATATCCACTTCCATGGGCAAGCTGTCCCAGTGTTTCAACACCCTCACCATAAAAAAATCCCTTCCTTTTTTCCAATCTAAATATATGTACAGTTTAAAACCATTACCCCTTGTCTTATCATTACAAATTCTAGTAAAAATTCTGTATCAGTATTTGTTTTTTAAATAATGAAATATTAGAATGAAATGTTAGAATGAAGTCTCTCTAGAGCCTTTCCTTTTTCCAGTTTGAACTCTTTTAGCTTTTCTTCACAGCAGAAGGATTCTAGTCCTCTGATAATTTTTGTGACCTTCCTCTAGACCCTCTCTAAAAGGTTCATGTCATTCTTCTATTAATGCAGCACTACAAGGACATTCTCAAAAGAGCAAAGTAGAGGCAGAATCACTTCCMTCAACCTKCTGGCCATGCTGCTTGTGATGAAGCTGAGAATACAGATGGCTTTCTGAGCCRCAAACAGACATTGTCATCTCACGTCCAAAGTTTGGTCTACCTGTGCCTCCAAATCCTCCAAGCTGCTATCAAGCAATGCATCACTCTGTACTGATAAAGGGAATTGACTCATTCAGGTGCAGGCCTTTGCACTTGGCCTTGCAGTCCATGAGACTCTTGAGGGCTCACTTCCCARGCCTGTCAAAGTGGCTCTGCATGACATCTCTCCCTAAGCATATCAGTATCACCACTCAGCTTGATGTGATCTGCAGGATTGTTGAGGGTGGATTCAGTTCCACAATCTATATCCTTAATGGAGATACTACCTAGTATTAGTCCCAGTACTTTTGAGGAACTCATCACTGGTTTGCACATGGAATTTTATGTGTTTRCTATACTCCTGATATCACCACTAAATCAATTCCGTATCTCTACATATCTCTCTCTTTAGATGTAAGAATTGTWAGGATCATATCAATGGTCCTGCAGAAGTCCATGTAGATTACATTTGTTGCTCTGCTTTGTCCCTGACTGATGTAGTCACTTTGCTGTACATAGCCACAAGATTAGTGAGGCAGGATTTGCTTTCGTGGAGCAATGTTGGCTGTCTCGGATCACTGCCCTATCTTCCATATGCCTCAACATAAATTCCAGGAAGATCTGTTGCATAGTGTCACTGGGAGCAGAGGTAAAGCTGACTGATTAGTTGTTCCCACTGTCCTACTTCCTTCTTTTCAAAAAATGGGTRTGATATTTGCCTTTAATTTCCAATTGTTGGGACTTCTCCTGTCTGTCATGACTTCCATATGCATGTTGGAGAGCAGCTTGGCAGTTACATCAGCCTGTCCCCTCAATATTCTGCATCTTGTTGAGTCCCTTGGACTTGTGAGTATTCATGGTTCTCAGGTGGTCTTGCACCTGATCTTCTCTTCCAGTCCTTGAGTTTTATTTCCCCCAGTCCATGCCTAAAGGTYTTGGGCCTTGAAGAAGAGATTGCTGGTGAAAACAGAGGAAAGGTTGTTGAGAGCCTCAATCTTCATGTCATTTTCAAATGTTTTCCTGTGAACAAGAAAGACTATTTTCAATAGCAAAGTCTAAATATTTACTCATGTTCACACCCAAACAGAATTCCAGGATAGAATTGRAACCCTTGGGGACAGTGTTATTCTCCATGTTCTCTCAGAGAGATCATTTACTTTCCCTGAGTTGAAAGAGTTTTAGGTGAAAGGAAGGTTTGGGTAGGAAGCTTCTGCAATGTAAGTGCAAAACAGAGTATGTTCATTGATAAATTTACTGTTTTGGCAAATTCCTTCCTCTACAATGATTTCATCTAAATGAGCTCAAGGATGCGAAAATATTGTTTCAGATTTGTATCTTTACTAATAAGAGAATAAAATCCACACAGTATTTCACAATACCTTTAACTTTTACCTACAATTATATAATATTTTTTYTTCATCTGACTTGGAAAATGCATTTCAGTTATGCTTATATCTGCTAAAAAATACTCAGATTCTTTTTGCTCTGTTTATAGTCACGTAAGTATTCTTTGTGATACAAGAAATGTATAGACTTACTTATCATGCAAGAATTGCTGGTTTGCATAAGCATTTCAGTTTTAGTCTCTTCTGATGTCTTTTTTTTTTTTCTGGGTCATTATCAAACCCCTTTAGTCTTTCTTTTTCACAGTAAGTCCCATAAGAAATTAAATGCATTTTTTTTCTTTTGGTGTTCTTGACAAGAAATCCATTTGCTTGCTTTTATGAGAGATGATGTCCTTGAGTGGAATGAGCACACTTCATCATTCTGCTCCCCATTGAACCTATGATCTTGAAGTATTCCTGGGCACAATGACAAWTCCCACATGGTGAGATTAGAAGATAATATATTGATAGTAATCCATTGTAAGTACTCAGTTTTGATGGAGAATAATCTAATTACACCTCCACAGAAAAACAAATGTTTTATTATTGTTTGTCTTATTGCATTATCATTAGAATTATTATAATATTCCAGGTATTTTTCCAGTATGATTACCAGACTGGAAACAACAATGCAATTATTCCRGTCTTCATTTTTCTTGCTTTTTTGGGCAGAATGCATTTGAAATCTATGCCATTCATATATTTGACATCTTCTAAGGCTAACATATGAGATCTGAATACATTATAAAAATAGCCYCAAGCATCTCCATTTCACAAAGAAGCAGAATCTGCCCATTTTTACTTAATGGTTGGCTTAATACACTACTGGAAAGCTTGTCTAAAATACACAGAGATCCTTTATTAGACATTGCATCTTTAATTAAATGCTGCAATCTGGTAATTGAAAAAAGTTGAGGTTTGCTTGCTCAATATCTCCAAAAATCAGGCCGTCAGTGTTGTTCAGGGAAAAGAGTAGAACAATTTAGGGATTGAAATTAAAGCAGGCACAGGTAAAAAGAGACCTGTAATCATAGTGTTCTATCACTATGCCAGGCTTGGTTCTATYACTCAGAAAACAGTGTTCATCTTCCACCCTTGAAATGACCTCATCCAGTGTGGATGATCATTACTTCAGAGACCTCTTTTGTGGAAAATAAGTCAGATATTATCACATGCAATAAATAAGGATCTTTGTTACAAACGCCCTTTCATAAAAATTTAAAAAAAAAAAAAAAAAAAAAAAAGCTTGACTTGCTTTTCAATGAAAAACYTCATTTCACATGTTTTGTTTCAGTGTTCTGCAATAAACCTTTTCCATGAGATAAACTCATGACTGGTGTCAATGCCTGCCCATATTTGTCTTAATACCTGCAAGAATTCCAATCTCCCACTCCAGCCATCACATGACCCAAAAAAACCTCTAAATGTATAATATTTACAGTGAACATGTTTAATTTCTGCCAGTGTTCAGGAGTTTTAGACCTAATGTGACATTTATACAAAATACTGTAATAAAAAATGTAATAGAACAACCACCAGCTTTAATCAGCAGTTTTAATCAGCAGTTTTAATTTTAAGAGTTTTTCAAATATTTCATGATGGAAAGTGAGACAGAGCTAAAAAAAGCTTCAGTATCCTTTTCTTCAAATCTAATATGATCTAAAAGCTTTAAACCAAGAGGAATCGTTTTTACTGGAAATTTAGTCTTGCATTGGACTCAGCCACTCTTCAGCTTAACCTGAATCAATTTATACAAAACATTAAAAAGTTTGTGAGAAAAAACTCTTTTTTTCCTGTCTTAGTTTAAATCAGTCAATATTACTACTTGATTTAACACTTTATTCTTCACAATTTGTTTTACACTTTTAATTCTTATTATTTGCAATTTAAGGGCRGATTATTTCAAAGTTGATAAATTCTAATGGTTTGTCCAAATAAGTTCCCTGTTTTTCAGGTCTTATCTTTGGGAGATGGGAGTGTCTTGGAGAAGATATCACACACATATTGGGTGGAAAAACTGAATACAGGGAAGACTGCGCTGATGACAGGTGCTCTGTAATAACTGTTCAAATAACAATTTGAAATTGAAAATAAACATGGCTTCACTGCCCTCTTACTTCATTTCCTGAGCATTTGCATCAAAACCTGYTTGTGAGAGAGGGTTTGCACACATTAATTTTCTACTCAGATTTGGTCTCCAGCTACACACACCTGGAGCAACGTGCCTGCTTGGAGAACACAAAAAATTTTGGAGGGACAGAATAGAAATAGTTATTTTTCTCTTCTTACTCATGCTTGGACCCACAGAGGATCAGTTTGGTCTCTCATTCAAATAAGGTTTGCCTCAAGGATCTCAGACTGCACCATCACTAATCTCTYAGTGTTGACTTTATTGTAGTGCTTATTAACCAATTACATGCTTTATGCTTATTTTTATATCATAAGAATTTGCTACCTAATCAGCATTTTTTTTCATTTGCATATATAGCTGACATCAATCACAATTCCTATTTTTAAAGAATATATATATATTCAGRTGGCTTATTTAGTTCATATTATTTTCCTTCATTTTAATTTTTCCACTATTAAAACATAGTTTAGGTGARAATCAGGTAGTTGAACATATTTCATTTCCTTATGATGCATAGTCATAATTTCTACACTTAATTATTGACAAYTGAGTAAATTTTTGCAAATCATAATAGATTACAGTTGGTAAAGAAAATCCTTTCTGTAACTATATGTTAAGTTATGATTAATTTGATCATAAAAGTGAATCTAATCTTATTGGATCTGGAATAAAGCAGAAATAACTTTCCTAGAATTTTACAGCAGTGTAAAATATGAATTTGTAACATCATTGCGCCCAAAGGAACTCAGACAGGCTGAAAGAAATAATCTGAGGAATTCTTTAATAATTTAATTCCAATGAATGGCACTACTTTTTTCCTAGTCATTAGTTTTGTATTATGASTGGAATATGATAAAAGTGTTATTTACATCAAAAGTGTGGGAAAAAGACCACAGTACTCCTTCTTTTTCTTTTAACTCAAACATTCCTAATTTTCAGTATGTTTCATGAGACTTTGAATAAAACTGTTGCATATTCAAAGGATTTCCTTCAGACCAGAACTATGTATATGATCTTGTTTCATATAAAGCAACTCTACCTTTATTAACATTTCGAAGTCAATGCTGAAATTCATTACAGAAAATTGTGACTCTTTCCTAACAGGGAAGCCTCTTTCAGAGTGACTTGGCCCATTTCCTATTGAGAAACAGCCACGGAAGGCAGTAGCCCTTGGTGTACTARCTGAGCAATTCTAACAGTGGGGACTCATCCTACAAGCCTGACACTTGCCTGCTCTTTGAAAATTGTCCCACTACTTTCTCCATGACTAACACAGGCAGCTTGGGCAGGGAAGCCCTGTARAGAAGGACTCAGCTTTGACGGTTGACAAAATGCTCAACATGAGTTCAGAAATAAGCAGTCACAGCCCAGAAATCCTGTKGTATCCTGGGCCACATCCCAAAACRGGTGGGCAGCAGGGCCAGGGAGGGGATTGTGCTCCTCTGTTCTGTTCTGGTGAGACCYCACCTGCAGAGCTGCATCCAGCTCTGGGGTCCCAGCATAAAAAGAACATGGAACTGTTGGAGCAAGTCCAGAGGAGGTTATGAAATTGATAAGGGGATTGGAGCGCCTCCCTTATGAAAACAGGCTGAGAAATTTGGGGYTGTTCAGCACAGAGAAGATTGTGAGGAGATCTCACAGYGACATTCCAGTACCTAGCAGGAACCTACAGGGATGATGGAGAGGGTCTCTTTTTCAGGAACTGTAGAGATAGGACAAGTTGGAATGACTTTAAACTAAAAGGGAATAGGTTTAGGTTAGATAGTAGGAAGAAATTATTTTCTGTGAGGCTGGTGAGGCACTTGAACAGATTGTCGAGAAGTGTTTTATTCAACAGCATGTTGGATGGGGCCTTGAGTAACTCGAGCCAGTGAGAGGTGTCYCTGCCCACTGCAGGGTGGGTTGAGTCTGCATGATCTTTAAGGTCCCTTCCAACCCAACCCATTTAAAACAAACAAGAAAAAAAGACTGCCATCCTCCAGCACTCAAGACAAAGAACGTTTCTGGGAGTTAMAACTCATTATTTTTCATTAATTCCATAACAGCTGGAAAAGCTTGGAAAAACTTCTTAAATTATTAGAATGCTTTGGAATTAATGAGTTGAAATATCAGTGTCCTTTTTGGCCTAAGACTGTCAAAYATAAGGCAGTACAAACCTCAGGATTATGTATTACTTATGGTCATTTCCTTCTATGTATCAAAGCCMGTCTTTTAAATTCAAGTTTTGGTGTTATCAGGAACTATCGTTGCAATAAATAATAAAAATAATCAATAAGATTAAATTGTTGTCATCTATTGATATTATTAATTGTTAAAAAAAACACTTTTTCAGGACCTTTTAAAATATATTTCACAGAATTTTAGAAGGACTGATATTGGAAGGAGCCCCYCAGTCTTCCGATCCAACTCGCTGCTCGAGCACAGTCCCCTGGAGCCAATTCCCCAAGGCCATCTCTGTCTTTTGAACACCTCCAAAGATGGAGAGTCCACMAAGCACCTGGGCAACCCACTCTAGTGCTCTGTCACCCTCACTGTGACAAAGTGATGTTCAGAGGGAGCCTCCTGTGTGGGTACCAGTGCCCATCACCTCTTGCTCTGACACTGACCCACACTGAGAACACTCTGACTGTCTTCTTTATTCACTCTCTGCTACTCCTAAGTTACATATTTGCATGATAAGATGCCACTGAGGCSTTCATTTCTTCAGGGTGAACTACCCCAGCTCTCTTGGCCTTTTGTTTTAGAAGAGATGCTTCAGTCCCTCCAACAGCTTCAGGCCTTTTACTGGAATCTCTCCACCATGTCCATGCCAACCTTGTGATGAGAAGCCCAAACCTGGGCACAGTACTCCATGTGTGRCCTCATGAATAAAAGGGTAGGATTACCTTTCCCACTTAGTGTCAATACTGTGACTAATGAATCCTGGAATCCCATTTACCTTCCTTATGTCGAGGGCGCATTGCTGGCTTGTACCCAACTCGGTGTCCATCAGGACAAGCTGCTTTCSAGCTGGCTCACATTGACTGGTGAGCACAGTTCAATCATTGATTTGCCAATGACAGCACAGGTTATCACACCGTGGTTGTGAAGCACRTCTTTCATGCACCTCAATACTTACTGTGAATAAAGGGATCATACATTATCGCTTTTGAAGAATGCTAAAACTACATCTAAATTTACAGTCTGCCAAAGTACACTGCAATTGTGGTACAGCTTAACKAAGAGACTAATTGATCTTCATTAATAATTGCTTTCATTGCAGAGAAATTTATTACATCAAATGTTAAAGACACGATTTGATAGAAGACTTTTAATGTCTTAAAGATTCACTTTGCATGATGATTGCAGGGTTTAATTGAAATTTTTAAAATTTTACGCATGCAAAATTTTTGTCAAATATATAGTGTAAATAAATACCAGTGAAATTTTTAGRGTAACTTTTTGATCAGAAGCTCGAGATTCAGTCCATGTTAGTTAACTTTGATCTCCTACACCTGAATTAGCTGGGCATGGCTCTCATTGCAGGAAACAGTGGGAAATACATGCTGTTAGAACACAGAACCATCCTCTGTGTTTAAATCCTTATTTTGGAATGAGGCACATTGCATCATGAAAGTACTTGTTTCTTTCTATAGACTGTACAATGAGCCTGCCAGGGYTGGTTTACTTGTTTATATCCTCAGGTAGACACTGCAAATCCTGGCCCTGATGCCTGATCTAAACTGGCTGTCATGTTGGGCCTTAATTGTTACTTCTCATCTCTTATTTGTAGCGTATCATTTTTGCTCAATTCAACACTTAAAAGTCAAAAAGAGTTTGAAGAAATTGATAACCTTGGAAAAGCACACAAAATCAAAAGACTCGTATGCTTTCAAATGGAAAATTTCCTTTCTGACTCATAATACTGTGACTCAAAATTCAGGCATGCTAGTAACTTTCCATTTTCAGAGCCTTCTTGTGGAAATTGCTGATCACTGTTACATGGCTACAATTACTGAACTCCCAGACTAATGYTGAAATACAGCTGTGAGATTTCATTGCAATTTGAAGGGATCAGGGCAATGAGGGAGAGCTACTCTGTGAAATTTGTACCACTTCAACAATCCCGTTTCCAGGATATTTCACTGGAGAGATCTTCATCTAGTGGAAGAGGATTCAGTTTCTGCATCTGACATCTTCCACCTGCCTMAACCCCACTCCCCAGATACTCAAAGTCATGGCTTTGGACAGGTGGTTGACAGGCCTTGCTCTCTATATCATTGATTAAATTTTTTGTGACACCATCTCTAAATTCCTGTTGTTTCAATAAATATATTTTCTGAAAGATGATGAAAAATGTGTTAGCTGTCTCTCCAATAACAGTAAAAAAAGTACATATGTAACCTGTATTTGTTTAGTTTCACCTTTCCTGACCAAGTTAACTTATAAAAGTAGGTGTTAATATAATGCATTTGGTGAAATATTGTGAAAAAGCCCCACTGGAGTCCAACTGATCATCGAGTGATCTTATTTGTAGAACTAACCACCCAGATTTGTTACATTATTCCTGCATTTGAGCAGTCTATTGTATGGACTTTTGCTGTCAAAATGGCATCACTTYAATCAGAGCACTCTGAGCCTACACAAATCCATGAAAACTCCCTCTCTTGGAAATATCTATTGGGTACAACAATAAAACACAGTTTTTGCTTCCGAAAAGTTCTACCTTTTCATTTTCCTCTGACATGTCTTTCATAGCAACTATTAATTGCAAATATATACAAAATTAAGTGTGCTATATTTAGTTTTAAACTGATCTTTAATAACTTTTCGCATCAAGAATAATTTGCAGCCRCTTTTACAAACTGATCTTTCTTAATGAGCATAGAAATTCTTGCATATATGAGACACATGCATAGATATGGAGCAAAAAAATGTTAAGTATTTTTAAGTAATACATTTTATTTCTCTTCCTAAAACAAGAGTGTTTACATACATTCTCCCTGTATGCCTTTATACTGCTGCTCTAAGAGGTTTTATTATTTGCACATATAGCCTGACGTCAATTATCATTCTTTATTTAAAGAATACATATATTCAGCCTACTCCTTGAGTTTATATTCTTTTCCTTCATTTTAATCTTTCCACTATTACAGCATTGTTTAAGTGAAAATCAGGTGAAATCCATTCCCTTAAGATGCACATCATAATTCCTACACTTAATTATTGAGAATTAGTAGATTTTTAAAAAYAGTAATGAATCACATTGGGTACAACAGTAAATTTGTAACACAGTACAATTTGTTCTGTAGGAGAAAAAAAAAATCTAACTTTCCTCAAACTGAACAAACAATTTTCTTTCTGCACAACAATTATATATTTAATATATTYGCTGAAGTTAAGTGACAGATTTGAATCTTGCTCAAACTCTATTTCGACTTTTACATCACTGAACATCTTTTTAAATACTTAATATCAAGTCTGACATATATTCTCAAACATTTAGATATTTTTAAGATGAATACTACCTTCTCTATACTGCTATAATGTTATTTCCAGTGGTACGTTCCTTTGTAAATGCTGAGTTTTGTTATCACCAGGACATAATGAAATATATTCATCCAAATTAGCTCAGTAGTAAATACTATTTATGCCTGGGAAAACAGTGAATGATACCTACAGCAGGTTGAGAACCAAACCCCCCTTGTACTACACGTGGACATGTTCTATACTGTTTCCAACCCCTGCTTTACAATTAACAATTTCACAGGGCGATGGTTATGGAGATTTTTCTTTTTGATATGAACACATGAACATATGAAGTGCTCACATAAGAATGATACTCAAATGCTACATGATTTTTGCTAATTTCACATWAGCAACTTTTCATCCTTTGCACTGATTTCTCTATCAAACAAAAGCTAGTTTTGTCCTCTTGAAAGAGACTTCTGTACTGATCATGCTTCATTTGGTACTGTGAATACACAGTATCAGACAAAATTTTTCCTTTTTGAAGGCATTCTGCTTTTTCTTAGGCCACCGTTCAGACTTGGCAGGATCACATATACACACAGATAACAATTTTTCACTGATTTCTTTCAAATTTTCATAGCTGTAATATCCACTAATAGGACTGTAATGGCAAGTCTGATATTCTGCTGAAGCTAAACCCTTTTAACACAACAAGGATTGTTCTATGTGGGTTTTTTCTTCTTCTGTGCATCTGGAATATCTTGTCTTATGTCAGGTTTAATTTTGSTCTCTGTTTTTTACCACATTTGACACCATTGATTCCTAGACAAGGATTTTAAATGCAATAACAATAAAAATTAATTGATTGTTTTATAAATGAGCCCAATGCCAGCCACACCTTGCCTTAAAGCTGTAATTTGAATTGTCAATTGATGCATTTGCAGTCTTATGGGAGGAAGACGCATCGGTGAAGCAAAAGAGGAACCCAAAAAAGAATTTTCAAACTGGAAAATGAAGGACACTACCTCCAAAGAACTGCAATGCATTCAGAAAGCCTTAAAAAGACCAAAGAAACTGCGGCACTTGAAAGGAATTTAATTCTTCTGGTTTTTAAGTAGAAATTGTTCTTTTTTTTTACTAGATAAATTTATTCAAAAGCTCTCTTACATTTCTTAAATCTGACAGTATTATGTATAGAGATTAGGTCATTGTTTTCCCTGCATTCAAGTCTACCCTTAGATGAACAAGAAAATATTTTCATATGCTCTGAAAAGTATGTGGAATGCATGTAAGCAGCTCAATTCTTTGAAACTAGATGCAGCTGGTGGTAAGAACTTCATAAGTTTCAACAAAAAATTGTTACTGCTACTAAAAACAAGACTGAAGATTTTTTTGAGGGATCAATTCTGCTTGAGATGTGAGCAGGCTGGAAGTGTGCTGATGGTAAAATAACATCAAAAAATAACAAAACGAAATAGCAAAACAAAAGAAGGATGATGACTAGGTCAACCTAACATCAAACCCTCCCCCCTCCCCCCCCCCTTTAAAAATATCTTAATGGAGCATCTTTTTAAAAAAAGGTGTGATAGAAGAATGAATAGGAGCCTGCATCAATTCAGTAATCTTAAAAAGAGTGACACTTTTCTTCCAAAATCTATCACAGGCATATCGAGTTAATTCAAAAAATGCAGAAAGATATAAAAACCATGGTTAAATATTCTGTCACTTATGCCTGACAAAAATCAAGGAAATAAATATTATAACCTATAAATATTCACTTACTCTGAAAAAGCTGCATTTGTAGTAATCACCCTTTTCATGAGTACTGCATTCACCAAACAACTCAACAGTTTCTAGTTATATATGTCTGCCATCATTAGACACATTTATCCTATGTTGTTTGTTTGATTCTTTTGATCCTTTGTTCAGTAATTTTCTTGGCAAGTTATCACAGAGTCTTCTAGTCAATAGAAAATGTTACAAAGTCTCAAAGGATATTTATGACACACCAGCAAACCTTTCTGCATGTTGGTGCCATTAATGCTCACAGCATTTAGAAGTAAMTGCAAGTTATCAGCAAATGATCGTTGCCTGAAATGTGCACATGCAGTTTTGACTTCTATTACTTCCACAACATTGGAATCAGATTTCATGGTTGATCTTTTTTGTTGTGATATAAGATACCCTAGGACTTAGCATTAATGTATATATTTCCATTTTTAAATCTTCATTCACTTAAGGATTTCTGAGTAGGTGGTGGTAGTTTCATCATCAAAAATATTTCATCATGTTGCCTTTTATCAACTACTCACTGAAGGGAAACTTAGACAGCATTTCTTTGTGGTTTGTTCAGGGAAATTTTCCACTGAAATACAATCAAAATAGAACCCTAAATCCATCTAGACAGCACCAAAAAAATGAAGTGTGTACAGGAGTTGTAACTACATTCCTAGTTGGTTAGATTTTAGTGTTTAGATTTCCTACTATATTACAGGGTCTAATAGAGTGGGGTTTTTTTTTTTTTTTGAGAAACAAAGTTCTTTGCAGGCTAATGATTTAGCTCATAATATACATTAAGGAAAAATGTAAATATACTTTACACATTATCAGGTACATCAAGGATTTCAATTTGATTTATGATATTGAAGATATCAAGAATTAATGAGATTTATCAGGACTGCTAAAAAAATTATATTCCCAAGGGTTATGTTTGACTTACGGGACTAAGTACTCCTTAACATCAATTCTAATACATATATCAACTTCAGTTAAGATTGGAATAAAACACTGTTCCATTTTCAGAACAAATGGCTCAGTAACAGCATGATAAAACAGTCTGCATCATGAAATGAATGGAACTACCCTATTTGACTTAAAATACTGTGACACAATTAATTGTTTTAATGCAGTTGTTCAGACTAATGCTGATAAAATATTCCATAATTTTGTTGCAAAAAAAGTGTCACTAGAACTTTGATCCCAATAATTAATAAATACAAAATTTAGCTTCAAAATGTATCTGTAGATGTTCCTTCCAGYAAGTAAAAGGTTAGCTCTGTGTTTTGGCAAAGGGTGGTCATTGAAGGACAGATTGCCTCTCTTCTGACATTGACATCACCACTTGCAGCAGCCTCTCTTGCTTTTCCTCATACATTTTGATGGTTGTGAGACTTATRTAAGGCAAAGGTAACAATGGAAAATAGAGCTTTGTATCATGATATCTGGCTTGCAAAAATAATAAAAAAGGTATTCTTTTTCTGATTTCCAATGCATCAACCAGCATCAACGTCCAGTGCAGAAAATGAAAACATTTCCCAAGCTATTGGCATGACAAAAATGTAACAAATTTTCCACAAGACCAAAATATCTTCATCCACTTAATGCATAAATGTTACGTCATTTTCATCAAAGCTTTTAAAGCTAAGTCATAAAGCTTGYGAGGGGCTTTAACATTCTGTTTCTTAGCACAAGCCATTGGTAATTGTGTATTATGTCATGATGGATCTGGTCTACAGACCAGCAAAATCAGAAGAGTGCTACTAATTTCAGGGGGCTCTGAGAAAAAATACTGGCACTGGACACAGCAGCTATTAGTTTTCTCTTATCACTAAATAGCTAAGAGGCTTTCCTTGTACTGAACTGTTTACCATTTACTTGACAAATATGTCAGTGATTATTCTTTCAAGATAATTTATAAAACAATCATATATTAGTTTGGTAGGGTAATTCTCTATGAAGTATTTTCACTTAGGAAACATTAGCTATYGATCTGTATCACCCAGTGCACATTTATTTGTGTCAGTCAAAAAGACTGTGTGCCTGTCAATGGAATAACATTAATCTAGGGGAAAAGTTAATCTTGTGCCAGTATTT
This sequence comes from Malurus melanocephalus, assembly GCF_030028575.1. Taxonomy (NCBI): domain Eukaryota; kingdom Metazoa; phylum Chordata; class Aves; order Passeriformes; family Maluridae; genus Malurus; species Malurus melanocephalus. The sequence continues at coordinate 319,893 of NW_026623459.1, forward strand.
TTTTCCTTTTCCAGGCCTKGAACAAAATGCCACATGATAGCATATATAGTCCAGCAGATATTTCAATTCCTAATGGTGGAAGATAATTTTTCATGGAAACCACCTCAACAAGGASAAAAATACAAATTCAGTTTCTTGAAGCACAGAGAAATTGATTCTTACTAAATATAAATTATGGTAACTTCTTGGACATCAACGGGCACATCCTGAACACTATAATTTGTTGGAGCTATGACAGTTTAATCCAAGCTATAATCTGATCTCTTGTACCTTCTGTTTCATGTTGTTTTATAATGGATAAAATGTGTTAGACCAACACCATTTCCACCCTTGAAAATGATTTGATCTGAAAGGGCAGGAGAGTAGGTAATATAAATTGACAGAATCAGCTGCCTTGATTTGGGGGTTGTTTTCCTTCAGGTTTGTTTGGGTAATGGTTTTTACACTGTTAACTTTTAAGTCAGGAGTAAAATTCCCATTTACTTCAGTAGCTTGTAGCCTTGCCCAAAATGCRTCTACAGTAAGATCAAAGCATACAATACCACTTGATTAGTAACTCCCCAAAGTGGGGTCAGAGGAGGATAAATTTCTGGGACACTGCATTGTCAGGTGGATCGATGAGAGAGTGGGGTAGCATGGCACTGCTGGTGATGGACAYCTTAATTCCTGTAAACTCCRTCTATRTGCAGAGAMACCCAGCCCCTCCAGCCCTCACTGACACAGCTCTGGGTTCAATGACCATGTGGCACTCTGTCAGGTGATTTCTTATCCTGTAGTTCAGAGTTTTACACAGCCCAGCTGCAACTGCATCGTGGCAATTGAAGCAGCCTCTTCACAATATTTGCTCACAACACAAATCCAACTTTAATACCGTGTTTGTCCCCAGGATAAGAGCATACCTTAGTTCCCACACCTTAGGCTGCTAAGAAAGTCAGATTTCATCAACAGTCACTCCAGTAAAACTCAATGATTCCAGGCTCAACAGCACTTCWGCTTTCTGGAAGCTCTATCCAATCTTGTACCTTTGTCAGTCAACTTTTCTCTGAAATACTGCTTTCAAATCTTACATATTTTTTCAAGAGGCAAAAGTGATGTGTGCTATTTTGCAGCTATTTCAAACCCTTAGACAAGTGCTACTTATTTTCATTTTATGCCTATCTGCAACACTCTTTTAGGTCTCACTCATTTCTCTGTAGGCAGTCATTTGTCACCTCTATTGCATCCTTTTGAAACTGCAGATCTCTCTCTAGACACTAGACTGTGTTTGGTGAAAGCAATAAAGGCTCCAATTACCTATATGTTTTCCTGCTCAAGGTGAACTTTTGAACTACAAAGATAGTCTAAATTTTCTGCACTTTACTTTGCAGAAGCAACTGCAGGTCAATTTCATTTCTCAGCCATACTTCAGCTTGTTGATATCATKCCAGAATAACAAAAACATGGAGGAAATGTTCAGAAATTGTTAGCATTATTATAACACACATTCAAGTACATGGCTAAAACTTTAGATGAATGGAACATATTATGGAGTARGTATGACTGAAATAATTTATTCTGTTTAACTGTTTATAACTTAGATAAGATTTACCATGAAAATTTGGTACTTTCAAGAAAAGCAGTGTCAATTCCTCTAAAATATTATTTGACTTGATTTAATATTTTTTTCTTTGCTGGGGTTATCAAAACTTCAGGTAGAAATTTTGTCCCTTGCTTTATTTATCTTTCGTATACATGAATTTATCATTGGTCCACCTTYCAAGAAAAGGAATATATATTTTCTCAAAGTGAGAATTTACCTTACTTGCATGAAAAAGATAAGTACTTAGAATTGTAGAGGCCTACTCACAGAGAGTAACTTAAATACTTGGTAAGAATAATGCAGTCTACTGGATGAAGATGAGAAAATTGTTAATAAGAAAGGTGACTGATTAACMCTTCTATGGGACTTCCCATATCTGACACAACATAATACAAAAGGAGGAGACTTAACAATTTAGAGAGTGTGTAAAAGTCTCTTGCTCACTCCAAACAATGTAAAAGAGAAATATTTTTATTTCTATTCTTTGGAATGGTATTTCCAATTCCATAAGGTTGCACTAAGTGTAATTTCCGCATTGACCACTGGTTTGGTTTTCAGTTGTCTAACAAAAAGGGAGCTAATATAGACTAGGACGATACCTAGTAGAATTCACTGGGAAATCCTGCAGTTTCTGTATCAGTCAGCATTATTTTTGCAGTTCTTGTCAGCAAATAACCCTGCTGAATGTTAACCTACACAAATGAGCCATGCTCCCCCAGGCTGACTGTAATTCTGTGCACTATTAAAACCAATGGGGCTGCGTTGATTTGCATTATCTAAGGCTGGTTCTACTACAGCAAATTCTACTGTTCTACTACAGCAAATTGGTTATTTAAAASAGCACTAAGGTTTAGATGTCCATAGCTGCACTTACTAATTCTAGCTCAAAGTAATTTGCTAAAACCTAAGGTTTCTCTGGATGGGAGAAATTAAATTATGTGCTCCTTGTGATTATGTACTTCTACAGTTTGCATGATAAATGTCAGTAAGACCATCTTGTATCAATTTCATGGAAGCATTAATCTAAGTAAAAGATTTTCAGCAAGAAGCTTCTCATTGGTTGTTTTTCCAATCAGAAACAGAAAATTAAATGCTGCAGATCAATTAACATCACTRTTGTTGCCCAGTCATTTCACAACTCAATTAGAAATTAACACTCTTTTGCATCCACATGTTCTCTTWATGAAACTCCAGCACCATTTCCTGATATCTGGATAATTTATGTAAAGTCTGCAGCAGTCCATTGTCTTGAGACAATAGTTTTAACTGATTATTGCTGGATGCTAGAAAAATATTAAAACTCTTATTTTCTTCTTTTTCCACTACTCTTCAAGGAAGAAAAAAAACCACTACTAGTTAATTTTTGCTCTCTTTTAGAATGCACCAACTAAAATAGAAGAAACAGAACAAAATTCAAAATGCAATGTAGTTATTCAAATGTGTAGAACTGTATGAGCCTATGACAACTGAAGAACTACAAAAACTCAATTTACCTTATAGGCAACCTTGTTRTGCTTTGTGCTCTCCATGAATGCCATTGATAAGAATCTCTTCRCTGGCACTGACCTTTAACACTTCTTAAAAATTATAAATGCAYGTAAAAGTATCACTGCAATCATATGCCTTTTCATGTGTTGAATAATGGAGTTTCTGAATGAATCCTGTGTTTTTGTACTTTCAACAACCAGATGTCTGTATTCCAGGTCTYAGGAAAGCCCACGGGGTATCTCCCAGGGAGCTGATGTTTGGCTGTATGACTGACTGCACGGAGCATGTTGGGATCGGTACCTCAGCTTTTGTGAGCACAAATAGAACTTGCTAGATTTTTATAACCTTCTCCAGTATTTTAGGGATTTAGCCCTCATCTAAACCTTGTGTGTCTGCATAGAGAACTGTGCTCAGCATCAAGARTTAATGCTTAAAAAAAGAGAATAGTGCAAGGTATATGCAAATACATAGCAAATTAACTAACTCTCTTTTTAGGCCTATTAGTCCACACAGGCAATTAGTGAGCTAGTAGTTCACACACTAACTGCKTCCTCGTTACCTTGCTTTTGCAGACAAGCCCTTTCTGAACTGAGCCACAGAAACACAGATGTTGAGCATTTGGATAATCTCCAAGATCAAATAATTCCTGGCACAGCAGGGGAGCAGGAGACTCTAAAGACAAGAACATCTCTAAAGACACAAATATAAAAATTAAGATTATAAAAAGGATTGAGTTCCACCAATCTCTTCAGCAAGATTTCTTGCAGGAGACCCAAGGGAACATCTGGGGACAAAAAAAAATGGATATGATCCTCAGCAGTGCATCTATAGGAAAACATTCATAGGTATTTTCTATGCAGGAGGTTTACAAAGGGTCTAAATTATGTACACTATTATAAGGCAGATTTTTATGATGCCAGGAAACCCCAGTCAGTACATCTGTTTGCTCTGTTTTACTGGGGCTTTGTCTAAGGAGCAGGATTTACCCCTTTTAAGCTTATTATGAATTTGCTGTATTTGCTAAATATTCATAGCTAAAACCTGTATGCTTCTTATTTGAACTTTAAGTTCTTTTCAGACCTCTCAAAAGGTTTTTTTACTAGTTCTGGTTTGCCTTCAGATTTGAAAACAGTGAATTTGTGTCACATGTGTCCCAATGGACACGTTGAAAGAGAAAAGGTTTAAGCTTGGAAAGAAGCAGGATAAGCTAGTAAGGAAGAGAATATAGGCTAAAAAGCAGAATGAAGTGAAAGCRATAAAAGAGGTTCATTTGACGATTAGCAAATATGCCTGCCTGCAAATGGAGAATAAATTAAAGAGACAAGTGTACTAAAAGCCTAGGTCCTACACTGAAGCAGGCATGTTGGGTTATCCAAGGCACWGAGGGCAAGATTTGCTGCTCTGGTGCATGAATAGAGGCACAAAAACCTTCCAGCTCTGGCTGGCAAGAATAGAGKCACAAAAACCCTGTTTCTTCCTTCTACCAGAACTGGGTGCACTCTCTCATTAGGACCTGCAAACAGGGAAGCAGAAGGAGCAGGTAATCCATTTTCTGCTTCATGTCAGTTACACTGGGATTGAACCTTTTCCCAGAAAACTTGTTAATGTTTTGTCTTGATGCCAGTTAAGATGTTTCTTGACATATCTTCACCTCACTTGACATATCTCCACCTCACTGAAATCCATCCTTATTGAAAGCTAAGAAAGCGAGTAATAGCATGAATAAGGTCATTTTTCCTCAGCAGAAATCATCCTTGCAAAGATTAAGGAAGCATTTTTTCATTTAAGGSATGGGTTTTGACAATTTTTTTGTTTCAGTAGCACCTTTGTTTCATAGCACCTTTCTCAGAGCTTAGCATTTCAAGAAGTTCCAATATRATCATTGTCTTTTTATTTTAGTTTCAAATAAATTGTTAAACTGAAAGCTGTACGTTTAGGATCAGAGTGCTTCGTTTTATATGTAACATGTCTTAGTCACTTTCTTCAGTCTGATCTTGAAAATGTCATGTTAAGAATTTTTTCTGTTAAATGTGTAAATTGTGTATTCTTTGTCTGTTTTCAAGTGAGCCTTTCTTTGCAAGTTAAAAAAAAATAAAAAAAAAAAAAATAGCAACCAACACAAACCCAGCTTCACATTTGTTCTGTTTTGAATTCAAGACTTTGTCTCTGACCTTTGCTAAAACTTGTAAAATCACAAGGAGATAAGCATGAAAGAAATCATGTGCTGTTCAAGTACTTAAAGTCCAGAGAAATGCACTGAGGTAGAAAGGGGATTAAGAGAGGAAGGAGGGTGAGGCCAAACCATACTGTGTTGGTACAAGAAGGATTAGCAAGCAGACTGAACCAGGAGAGAAATTAACTGTGCTTATTTCAGGTTAGACAGTCATAGGACGTGCAGATAGAAGGGGATCTCAGCAGTGGAGAGGTACCAGGAAGAGAAAACAGGTACAATGCATGAARAATAGCTTTATTTTCTGTCGGAGTCAGCATTGGGGAGCAGCAAGAGAACAGAGGAGAGAACAGGATACACTAGTCAGATGCAGAAAAGTCATGAATGGGGGAGGGAAGGAAGGGTGAAAATAAAAGTTTCAGAAAACTGGTGCCTTAGGTTTTAGAGTTTTGTGGTAGTGAAAGTGGCAAGTGTAGAATGTACCTGGCAAGTGTAGAATGTGAATGAACATTTTTKAAGGATTTAGAAGTCAATGAGCAAATACAGATTTACTTAATTACTATCTTTTGTGCAGGTAATGAGAGGAACATTAGTGTCTGTGGTTACAGTAGGTTGCCTTTTCAGATAGAGTGCTGGTGTGTAGAGCTAGAAGGAATTTTCTGGCRTGAAAGGGGTAGCCCAGAGATTGGTATTGCTTGTTTTTATTCTTTCTCTCTTTCTCTCTCTGTTTCTTTCTCTATCCATAGAGGGAGCTGGGTGTCCCAGCACAGGAGAGGAGCGTCAGTGTGCACGGACAGCCAGCGCTGGGAGCAGCCAGCTCTGCTTGACCGGCTGTCATGCGGATCCCCAGGCTGCCCTGCCTTTCCCTGCTGCTGCTGCTCAGCACCTGCGGCCAAGCTGGAGCTCAGTTCCCTCGCCAGTGCGCCACTGTTGAGTCCCTGAGGAGCGGCATGTGCTGCCCAGACTATTTCCCCGTGTTTGGGCCAGGCACTGACCGGTGTGGTGTGTCCACGGGAAGGGGCCGGTGTGTCCAGGTGACGGTGGACTCGCGGCCCCACGGCCCGCAGTACATCCACGACGGGCGGGATGACCGCGAGCAATGGCCCATCCGCTTCTTCAACCAAACCTGCCGCTGCAATGGAAACTTCTCCGGCTACAACTGCGGCTCCTGCCGGCCCGGCTGGACTGGACCTACCTGCAGCCAGCAGATCAGCATAGGTAAGARCATCAGAGATATGACAGGAGAATTCATTGTGGGCACTGCTTGCTGCTAATTACACCTGGCGTATTTCTTCTCTTTAAAATTAATGTCYTTTATGTTTTATTTAGCAAAGGCATGTTGCCAAAGCTGTTTTTAAGGRAAGTGCTAGATAAGCTGTTCAGCATGTGTATCAATTACYTAYATTTACTACSCAGTMAAAGGAAGAAAAGAAACTTGTCTATGAAGGAAAGTCCATTAAAGGATAGAACATCTGAATTGAAAAGAAACATATTACTTGGATTAATTTAAGAGTGAAACAATGTATTTAGATATGCATATGTGTTTGTGACTGTGTCTGGGAATAATATGTGTCTTGATAAGTTAAATACCTTGTGACTTTTGAAAGTGTAACAGCAGTTATTTCAATTCAAAATMTCTTAATACAATTATAGACTATGCATCTGGCCTAGTAAATTTTTGCTTACTTGGTTGCTGTCAATATATTTAAAAACATTAAGTCATGACTATGGACTGTTCAAATGAATCAGTTCAGGACATGGTAAGACTAAGAGCTCTCCAGTTTCAGTTTAGCCTAGCATATCACTAAACAGACCTTTTTTTTTTTTTAATGGAAATCTTTGCGGGGCTGGAAAAATTATGACTATCATAAGTAAATTTAAAAAGTCATAGAGGCCTGGGGACAGATTCTTGTTCTTAAGTCAAAACCATCTGAATAAATAAGATCTCAGTCTTTATTTTTAAAATTAAACAACTTAAACTTTAAAGATGTTATTGAAATCTTCTAAAATCCATAATCCCCCCCAATGTGCAATGGGCTCTGTTGATAAGAGAAACAAGAGGTCTGTGGCTCAAGCATGCAGTGCCTCTTGCAGAAATAGAAATTGGCTCAGACATTTTCACCTGATAGGGAAACACTCCATGAATGTAGGAGCATTTTCCAACAAGGGTTGACAAAGGACTGCTTACCAAAGCAAAATTCTAACAATTCCTTAATAATGACTTGTGGCAGTGGAAAAGATCTCAGAATTATTTTTTGTTTCATCTTTTTGAGCTTTAAGGACTAAACTAGAAAGCAGAAAATATGACTTGTRAATTGGATCTGCTAAACCAGATTGCACCCTCTGGTGTTCCGGCCTATTCTCTTTTACAGTAATAACAACTCTGAAGAATAGCAAAGTGATAAATGTTAACGCACACAAACTTGACAACATTAAACTAGATTCAGGCAAACAGCATTTTTAGCTGGTTTTCTAGAATGTACACTAGCATTTTTTACTTTTYACTCATTAAATTCTTTATGCATTAAAATACCAAGTAAATCAGATATGTCACGCATGATAACATGAGTTTGAAAAGAGTAAATTAGTTTCTTACTATGCTTTAAGTTTCCACATTGAGGTCATCTCTTTTGTCCATTCATAGATCTGGCCCCATCTGCTCAGATTTTAGAAATAATTACTGGATTACTGTTGGCATATCTATACCAAAATATACATTGTTGCATCTCCATTGCAGCAAAATCCAGTTTGGTGTCTTCATATCATCTCAGTTCATGACTAACTGTAATAACTGTCAGATTTTTTTATTGTGGTTCAGGCATATACTTTGAAAACGAAAATGTTAAGATGCCAATGTAAATCAAAATTATATGGATAATTTTGGTTCTCTACTTTAAACAAAAAACACCACAAACCAACTGCCCTATCACCCAACCAAACAAACAAAAAACCAGAAAACCCAACCAGAAACACGACATTGCACTGATGTGGTCTAGCATGTGATCTCAGTTCTGCAAAACARGAAACCATGTTTCAGGATACAGAGCCCTTGAATGAATTTCATGTTTCATAATAGAATTTCTTTAAATTTCCCAAAAGCTAAAATATCCCCCACTGAACCAATGCTTTTTAGTGAAACGTAATTCACTTTTATTCTTCRTATAAATTCATGTCAAAGATCTRCTGTTCTTGGATAARCATAATCTATCACTCATTTGGACAMTTATGGTTTTTACAATATTTTTACAATGACAATAAGTAAATATAGAATAAAAACAATGAGGATTTCTATCTGCATCTTAGTCTTCTTAATTCAGCCTGAAATCTTCTCAGACCAGGCGGAAGAAGGAACTCTGTACTTCTTGCTGAAATACTGTTATTTCAGCAAGTCAGTTTTCTTCCTTGTTTCACTCTCTTTACCTGGACAATTTTAAATTATTTTAGACTATTCTTTATTATTTTTAAATTATTTTGAGATWTACTGCTGAAAAAGACTAATATATGGCAATTGTTAATAATGGCAGGTAATGACATTAAAGAGCTATTGTACTGTGTGAAATTCACAATAAGTCACTAGTGAATCTGCCATTTTTCCTACAAAGGTTCAAGAATAAAAAAATCAATTAATCATTAAATTGCTAAAGAGACAATTTCTGATAATTATAAATTAGTTTATATTATTCATTTCTTGTAGACTACTACCATAGAAAACCTTAAGTATTCTCGGTGAAATTTTGAAAGGTTTGTGTCACAAAGAACTGTCTGTCTTTTCTCTGGCAGGGTGGAAAGATAATTTGTAACAATACTTCTAAAAGCACTGAAATTGCGAGGATTGTGGCTTTATTTTAATTTATCTCAGCTTTTCTCATAATAAATAACATCTTCTAATTATGACCAGTGAATTTCCCCAATTAAARAAAAAAAAAAAAGGTGAATTCTTGAAGAAAAAGGGATTTATGCAGAATTATTAGGAACATAATAAATTCATTTTGTAAGATCAGTCTTGAGTATCTATTACTTTGGTAACTGTCTTCTTCTGTATTATCACAGTCAGAAGGAATCTTTTGGATCTAAGTCCAGAAGAAAGAAATCGCTTTGTGAATGCYTTACACCAAGCCAAGATGACAATCCACCCTGACATCGTTATTGCCACACGAAGACGTGAAGAAATTTTTGGACCAGATGGCAACACACCTCAGTTTGAGAATATCACCATTTATAACTACTTTGTATGGTCTCATTATTATTCTGTCAGGAAGACTTTCCTTGGTGCAGGGCAGCAGAGTTTTGGAGGAGTTGATTTCTCGCATGAGGGGCCAGCTTTTGTCACRTGGCATAGGTACCATCTCTTGCAGCTGGAAAGAGACATGCAGGTGAAGTTCATGTTAATGTTGACTGGTATTCATGCTGTGTTTCGAACAGTTAAAGAACTTCTCTCCCTACTACAATAGGCAAAAAATGATAGCAGCTTTTTCTACATGTTGAAACGACTCTGCCTCAATTTCAGTAACTTATTTTGTATACTAAATTTAATAGAGTACATCAGGTTTCAGATGTCACTTTCATAGAGATGTTAAAAATAACATTTTAATCAGAGCAATAAAAATTGTAAAATTTGCATAAAAATCTCTTGGGGAAAAAAAGATRTATATATTCTAGATATACCTATATAAGACATTTTGTTGGAACAATGAAATTATTTCCAGAGGTGTTTTTAATCTCAAGGCTGGAATTCTTAAATAATATTAATCAAAGCAGCAGGAATTCTGAAGAAAGTGACAACATAGATGGTTTAGTGATTCAGAATCACATTTTATTTGTGTAACTGGTTAGATAAATTAGTGTTTTGCTATATCATGTTCCATAAATCAGTGATTCTCTTTTTTCCCTTCTCTTAAGTAGARCTATTCATAAAGAGGGTATAGTATTTTATGGAGCATCATCCTTCYTAAAAAGGCAAGAATTAAGTTTTCAAGGTCACGACTAAATAGTGTCTGAAATCACTTCAGTGTTTCCACAAGCTTTAATTGCTCTGCATCAGGCTGAGGCACAAACTCCCTTCCAAGACACACACTTGTCATCAGTGGCGCTTCACTGTGTGGAAGCCCTGAGAAGTTCTATCTCTCAGTGACTTAATATATATTCATATTTATGTTGGTAGACTTGATCATTAGTCAAAGTAATTTTGCCTCTCTAGCTCCAGAACTGTTCGACTCCAGCCCACACCAGAACCAAACAATGACAACTGGAAAAGCCAGTGCCCCTATTCTTTACATTTCCTTCAGCTGTTCCACAGTCCACCTAGTTATTATGTACATTACAAATACTGCTCTTGCTGAYGGGCCATTAAAAATATTTGGAAAATAGGGTCTCACTGTTAATTTATGTTTCTTACTACTCACAAATAAGGTTTCACAGAAGTACTGTCTTATTAGTGAGGGACTCAGTTCAGTAGTCCAGCTATCTGTTCTGTTGAACTAAGTTATCAACGTGAAAAACTACCAAAAGCTTCTAAATAAATTTGCCAGAGTTCTCCTCCTCTATGAGGCAGGATTCTGACTTTTGCTAAGATATATTTATCTGCTTTTTAGTACCTTTCTAGCAGTATCTATTATAGCTGTCTATCACACACACAGTAACACCATATTTATGTGGTTTAGAACATGCTACAGGACCCCACTTTTGGACTGCCCTACTGGAACTTCGCCACAGGACAAAATACATGTGATATCTGCTCAGATGACTTGATGGGAGCTAGAAGCAATTTTGATGTCTCTCTTATAAGCCAGAACTCAATCTTCTCTCAGTGGCGAGTGCTCTGTGAAAACGTAGAAGATTATGAAACTTTGGGAACCATCTGTAACAGTAAGTATGAATGATGGATGATATCTGGAGGGGAAAATTCTCTTAATAATAAATAAATAAATTTAATACTTTACATTGTAATGGGTTTTTATAGCTGAAAGGTCTTAAAGCGGCTTTTTGATATTCTTGATCCATGTATTATCAGCTGTAGAAATAATACATACTAACAGGAACTTGTAGCATAAGAAAAATTAAATGTTGTGCCCTCTCTTTTTGTGCAGTACCTATTCATCTCCTGCACCATAAATAATTAAGTCTGTAGTGTAATTTCTTAACTGAAGCTTAAGTTTTCTTCTGACTACTCCATTTATCACCTTCATTTCATTCTGCTCCTWAAATGAGAAAATCTAACAAATCCCCACATTAATTATGTGGACCATTTTGTGAATGGGAGAAATAATGGATTCTGGCATGYCTATACATATTACAAGAATTAAAAAAAAAACCCAATAAGTTTCTTATATAGACATATAAGCATTGTCATGGAAATAGGGTAAAAAAAAAACAGGACACACAAACACACACATCCCAATACTGGGTAGTCATGTATGACCAAACACAGTTTTTCCCCCAGCTATTCCATCAAGATATCCTCAAAAATCTTTTCCTAGGTCTCAATTTTCTCAATTGAAAATCTACAGAATTTTTTTCTGAATCACTTAAAGAACAACAAACTTCAGTAAGAAGCTTSTAGACATCTTTTTACATCCTGGTGTAGATGATAGAGAACACAGCATCCCATGAAGATTCTTTGCTTGACATAAGGACCTGACCAGTTCATTCTGTGTAAATACCATTTGCAAGGGATTGTTCTTCTCCTTGGTTTACTCACAAGAAGAATTCTTTCATTCTGTGGCCTACTGTTCTGCAATTTATTTTCTCTCTTCTCTCCATTTTCAGGCACCGAGGGTGGTCCCATCCRAAGAAATCCTGCTGGAAATGTAGCACGACCTATGGTTCAGCGCCTCCCAGAGCCTGAGGATGTTGCTCAGTGTTTGGAAGTTGGTGTATTTGACACTCCTCCTTTCTATTCCAATTCAACAGACAGTTTCCGTAACACAGTGGAAGGTAAACATGGCAAATAAAAAGACCTGTAACAACTCCAAATAAGTCAAGAGGCAGGCTTGCCCTTTTTTYTGTTGGAAGTATGAGTTTGGAGACKGGCTCTTGGACAATAAGAACACATTGTTCTTASCACTAAGTATTAGCTTAGTATTAAGTGGAAATAAGCTCTGAGTAAATTACTTTATAGCTATAGCTTATGCRYCTTAAAATGGCTGAAAGYCTCATGAGTTTGTTGCTCGTATACYAAGTAGAAGCTAACTAACTTCTGCAGGTCCTTGAAACATAGTTAATARGCAACCTTTTTTTAAAACACAGACTTTGCCTGTTGATGATGCTGCTGCATTCCTAAATGAGGCAAACAAGTGCTTCGAGCAGCTATTCTTTTATCTGATTTAAAACAAATAAAAGAAAGCAAAATAAATTGAAAGCTTTGATAATACTTAGTGCAGTGCAGTGGTATTGAAATAGTAATTGAGGTCTTTATTGAAATAGTAATTGAGGTACAGGATTTTCTGCTCAACATGCTAGCCCTGCTTTCTGGGCCATAAAACTCTGTTCTATAAGCTCTGCACATTTAAAATTAAACTTTCCTTCACTGGCACCAGAACACACACACCCCCAGCAGAGCAAAGAGCCTACAGATTTGATTTATATTGCTCAGGCAGTATCCTGAAAACTTCTATGCCTTAATAATCCAGAGTGTTTAACAGGAAAAGATTACRAAGCTTCAGTTCAGATTCCTGCCTATCAATACTTAGATATCTAAACACAGCTTTAGACAATTAAGTGTATGTGTCCCTCTCTGGAACAATTGGCCAAAGCCTGAACACATGAGGAGTTTTTATAATGCTTCAGATCCTAACATCTGACGTACAGGTTATGAGGTTTKGGGCACTCGAAAAGCTACACAGTCTATCTTCACTAAAAAATAAACAATATCAGAGCATGTGAAGCTTTCTGATATAGAACCCCCAGTGTGCATGGAAATAATGTTCAGAARCATAACAGGTAGCTTGTTAAAATAAATTGGCAACATTTGTCTGCTTTAATAAGCAGCTAGAAAACACATGCAGCTACTTCAGTTATGGTGAAAGATATGTAGTACCTAAATATATACCTCYATTTACATGCTATGATGTGGTTTAYTTTGACCATTTTTGCATTAGAACCCAGCAGCTTTGCAGTCCACATTCTCAGCATTCTTTTTTAAAGTTTATTTTAATCTGAAACATTTCAGGAACATCTCTCAAATGTCAGTAGGTAGATATTAGCTACCCATTTGTTGTAAGCAAAGCAACACAACAACATGAAAGCCTTTGAGAGAAAAAAAAAGTATTCATTTGGGACTGAAGCTTCCAAGAAAAATCTTCACTGGAATTTCTGTGTTCTTCTTTGTTTGCTTATTCAGGGTACAGTGACCCTTCAGGAAAATATGACCCAGCAGTTCGAAGTCTTCACAACTTGGCTCATCTATTTTTGAATGGAACAGGAGGGCAAACCCATTTATCACCAAATGATCCCATTTTTGTCCTCCTGCACACGTTTACAGATGCTCTTTTTGACGAGTGGCTGAGAAGACATTCTGCAGGTAAGATGCTCTCATGGGCATAGGCAGGATGGTTGACTGTCAGTCTTTGTMGTCACGGCAGCTCAATTCCTAAGTTTAGGAGAGTGGACTGTAGTTTTAACAGTTAGCACAGTTAACACAAAGTAATAGCATGCAAGCTCTCTTCCTCATCCCACTGACATTCATTTGCAAATCACTCTATGTGAAGGGACCTGGCCAGAGAGACCAGACAGAATTAAAAAAATACAGTATGTGAGAATATATTCTCTCCAGAGAGCAAAGACAGTTTAACCCTGGAAGGACATGACATTGTTGTGTGGAATAAATACCTATTTTTTTCTTGTCAAAGAAGAACAAATGCCCTCCACATCCATATTTACCASCTTTATGACATACTACCAGCATTAAATAACTATCTCCACATACTTCTAAAGGACGGTTGCTGTTTCTGCCCTTAGTTTTGTAAGTTCAAAAAGAACAGAGAAAGGTAAATAAGGGAGAAAGTAAAGGACAGGGAGAAAGTAACAACAGAAGCAAGGCTTTGCAAGGAATGAAGGAAAAAAAAAGTAAAGGAAGGAGACAGACATCAATGACGCAGGGGGAAACAAYCCTCATGTTTTTGCATCAGTACTCATAATGCAGCAACTGTATTCCTCTTAGGATAATCCATACTCCWCTTCCTTCTTCTGCAGAAGATGGCTGATGCTGCACCATTGAGACTTCTTTGTGCAGCTTCCACAGCCAGCCTCATGTAATTTTCCCACATCAGCTCTCAGAGAGCAATTGTATTTCCTTGTGGCTCTTACATGATCTGTCACAAGGTTTGACATCATCTTACCAAGACAGATTTTCTTTTAACTGGTTCATTTTGKTTTGGTTTGTTGGGTTTTGTTTGTTTGTTTGTTTGKTTKGTTTAGTTTGTTTTTTGTTTCAGCTGACTTCCTTCTGATTTAACATAACGTTGCAAAGCAATTCCACTGGAATGTACATCCACTGTCCTCCTGATGAGAGAGGCATTCATCATTGTTACAATCAACCAATGTTAGAATGTAGAAAGAAACCTTTGCCATATTTCTTCTTTTCCAAGTGAGAAAAAATGAAAATYCCAACACACAGAGAATTTTTTACAATTTACTGGTGGTTTCTATTTAAAACCAGACACAACATTTGTGGCCTTGGTTTTGGACAGAGCAGAGCCTCTGTTTGTACCTCCTGTCACACTAGAAAACCAATCCTTCTGAAACTGAAAAATTGCCCTGGAGTACTCAAAACACTGATCTGGGGAATAAAAAAATCAATTAGTGTAACTTATTTTGGATTTATTTACAAAAATGTGATTTGACTTTCAAATTTAGATATCACAACATACCCACTGGAAAATGCCCCTATTGGACATAACCGACAGTACAACATGGTGCCTTTCTGGCCTCCGGTAACCAATAATGAAATGTTTGTTACTGCACCAGAAAACCTGGGATACAGCTATGAAGTCGAGTGGCCAGGTAAGCTGTGCAACCTAAATACTTCCTCTGTTTTTTTTACTCTGTCTTTGTCCCTAGAAAGTTATACAAATTTGACCAACATTACTTGCTGTCTTTTTAAATACCTTTTTCTCCTTTTCTGCATCACTTTCCAGAAGTGTGTTTGGGATCTGGTATAATTACTGGTCAGAGTTCCCAGTGTCCTCAATTTTAGGGGAAGTTCTCATTTGGATCTTGACCTTGTAGATCATCCTTATTCTGAGGTGAACAGCCTCATTAACTCACTAGAGAGAATAAGAGTTCATGCCACAAACCAGGTGGCAAGAGAAAGGTCCAGAGAAGATTTTAAAGTGAAGAAAAATAGACTAAATCATCTCTTTTTGAACAAAAAATATCAAATAAAATTTTAATTAGTTCTACTCCCCAATTCAGTAAATACTGATGAATGCTGAGTTTCAGTCTGAACCTCTGATATTTATCCATGTACTCAATGTTTGCTTTTAATATCTTTGCCCTTTGTTTTCCTTCCTGTAGGTCGGGCTCTCCGTGTGACAGAAATGATAACTATTGCAATAGTGACTGCACTGGTRCTTGTTGCAATTATCTTTGCTACTGCTGCATGTATCATACGTGCCAAGAAAAATAAGGATGACTTGCATCAGCCTCTTCTTACTGACCAGTATCAGCACTACTCAGATGATTATGATGGCATACCGACACCAAGCCAATCTGTTGTTTGAAGAGGTGGCACTTTTTTTGCATCTGACTGAAACTGGGGATCTTTTTGCTTTATTTCATAAATGGTGGTCATCCACCTGCTTTAAATAAAGAGCATAAACTGTCAGCTGTCTCAATGTGTTTGCTTCAGGCTTCACTTCCACTGTCATCACACCTAGGCATCAGTAAGTCMTCTTTGCAATGCTAATTCTATGTTGATTATAACAGAATTCTTCAAGGGTCACCCACAAGCCCTCTCCATGCATATTTCTGTAAAATCTGGGAAATGTTAGGTAACTTGCCAATAGCCAGTGCCATCTGACTTCATCTATCCTTTATTCCCAGAATTCCTTCATGAGGTACTTTTGTGAAAAGGTCAAGTCTAGAACAGGACAAAAGGGGAATACAAAATACAAGTAAACACCTTGGCTAGGTGAGTAGAATGCGTTTCAAAACAGCCAGCATGCAAGACAGGGAGCAACAATGGAATTCRGATTAGTATATTTGAAATCCAACTTTATTCATAAAACAGTCTTGAACTTATTGCACTTTTAAGTGGATCTATGAAAAGATATTCATCATCAAAGCCATTCCAGTACCTGTACACTTCAGCCCAGTGTTCAAACACAGCAGCCTGAAAGGGCAYACAAATGAAAGGACAGCTTCCAGCAGCCTTTGCTTCATTTTTGTTTCTATTTTTGAGTCTCTTGCGCCTTTCTTCCCTCCCACTATCCCCCTAGCAGGGCATTCTCCCCAGCAATGAAACTTTGCTTCAGTTGGAATTTAAACCCACTCTTATACTTTGAGAGAAGGCCCTAGGCATTAGGCTRTAGAATAAACTTGGAAAAATAGCCTTAAGCAGCAGTTGTTGAATTATTTCGACAGAAGCCAACAAACTGACACCTGCCTTTACATCCTGAGGGCTTGAGGAGTCTGGCCTCAAGTCTCACTGCCTCTCTCTCATCCTGGCTGAATCCCAATAAACCATCAGATTTTCTTCCTATGATGTGTTATTGGATCTAATTCAGCAGTCATTAGCTGACAACAGAGACGTTCCTGGTTTCAGGCTATTGAACCTCACAATGCACTCAAATTTAATTGATTGTAAAATGAAGATGAATTTTGTCTCTCCTCCTGTCTCAGCCCAGCTTCACAAAAATGGCAAGTRACTTGGGCTGAGCTCCTGCAGTCTGAGGCAGCCCTTCTAGACACCAAGTCCCCAGGTAGAAGGGTCACAGCCTTGATAATCTCAGGGATTTCAGCAAGTACCAGGTGTGCTCAAGGCACACACACTCAGTTGCAAGGAGATGCATTGAGAGTGATGTAAATAGGAAGATAAGCACKCTTGTCCAGGTGAGTGGAATATGGGTTATCATCTCCACACATTTAACTAAGCATGAAGTACAGAGAGCAACAGAAACGTACACACATAATTGATACTGAGAAAGAAAAATTTCCCTGTGACACCCATGGCACAGTTACATAATAAAAGGAAATTTCTGTTGTGCTCTTGGTTTTACTTAGAGTCTAGGCAATAAGCGTTTCATGTATGCAAGCAGCAGCTTGTGTTCCAATTTAAATGCCTTTTCCTGTCATTCTTGCTTGTACTGACTAGCAACTTAAAAGTCATCCACTTTACTGATTTCAATGGATTAAAGCAGGGTGATCCAACATAAYTTGGATTGGGGTCAAGAGACCTGGATTTTATTCTTAGCTGTTACTGACCTGTTGAATGTTYTTAGCTAGCACATTTTTACCTCTGTGACTCATCCGACTCATTTATAAACTGAAAAAAATAGTTTCTTTTCTAAAGTGTTTTTACTTCAATGGATRAAAAAGCATACAGAAGCTTGACAGGACAGGAAAAATGTCAAGGCAAAATCAGATTTTGAGAAGAGGATGTTAGTCATTAAAGCTGTTCAATCTTTAAAGCAAAAGGATAGGCTCATGTTCTGAGGAGGGCACAAGTCTTGTGGGTCAGAGATTGAAGAGAACTGCCTGCTAGTTACAGCTGCCACACATAAATGAAGGAAGCAAAGTAGATTTTTATAACAGAGATAAAATAAAAGGGACAGCAAGCACAGGAACTAGAGAGGAAAGGAAAGTGGAGAACTGTGTGCTTGACCCATTCTTGATAACAGCCTCACAAGTTCTTCTTCCTTTGGTCGCTATTTGCAGTACTTGAACTTTGTTTGGGCRTGGAGAAGTTCCTGCCATTCATTGAAGCCTTGTGGTTCCTGAAATAATAGGATGGGGAAACACTAGCTTAGGTTTGAAATCTGAGATGACCAGCAAACGAAAAAAATAAGAAAAATAAATAAAACCCAGAAAATTGATTGTGTGATAATTAGAGCCTTTAGGTTTTTATATGGAGGCAGAACCAGGTAGGAAATGTCACAAGAAGCAAGGAAGGGAAAATGTAAAAAAAAAAAAAAAATACTGAGAAACCCTAAATGCAGCAATTATGAAGAACATGACATCATTTTTCCCCATGACCTTTCCTTCCTGTTCTTCCCCTGAAGGTTTACTCATATAASAGTTTAATAAGGCAACAGTAAAGCATGCCTGGAAATGATGAGAAAATAGAYCCAAGTTCATGGTGAGCAGATGACCATGACGAAAGGAACTGTGACATGAATAGCAGAGTTGGCACCATTAAGGAAAAAGTGAAAGGAGCCTCAGACTTGGATAGAAGAGGGGGCCTTCCGAGATTTGTGAGGCAGGAACTCTCACACAAAGTAGAACTGTAAAATTTATGTAAAACGTGGAGATTACCAAATAAGTATTGATAATGATGCTAAGGGGAACAAAACCCAGCAATGTAATTGCTGATAGATCCTCTTTCCACAAATAATTATTGGCCTATTAATATACCATATTATTATTTTTTTTAACTTATGTTGCAATGACTGTATCACAAAACCACAAACAATTTAGGCTTCTTAGGCATCCACTACAACTGGGGATATTACTGACTTTTACATTAATTTGCCTTTCTAACTCACTAACAGTGTCTAAGTTTGGCTTTTGAAATCTATTTCTCTTTAAAAAAACAAATTAGTTGACAGAAACTAGTGATTTCCAATAATGAAATATTAATTCAGATTCTTTCAGAAACACCAAATTAACAGAGGTTTTGAATAAGCAAGAAAGAAAAGGAACTAATGCGATGAATTTTAGAAACAAAAAGAAGGCTGCCAAAACTGCATTTGACCTTGGAAAGGAAATGAACTACTGAAAACATTCTTTAATCATGAAAATGAAAATGCAATAAATGCAGAGTCAAGATTATCATGATACAGATAAATTTTCCTATGTCGATGATACTCTATCTCTTTTTTTTTGTTAAGATGAACTGTTTCTTGTACCAAATGAGTTAAAACCTAATAGACAGAAACTGCATTACAAGACAGAAACTAAACAATAAATCTGCATCCAGAGAGCAGGCAATTCTAATCCAAGAGCATAAAAATTACTTATGAAACAGTARGTCTATCCATAAGGTGTTTGAATAATTTTATCAGGTCACTCGGAGCATTGTGTAATTGGGAGCAGAATTTTTTTGTGAAGGAGGGGAAATAAAATGTTCTGTGAAACCACAAACTTATTAATTTAGACTCGATAGCATGTCAGTCTTCAAAACAAACTGTGAAAATACAGTTGGGATCAAATGTGACAGATTTATCAAAGTTAGACTATGCTAGTTAGCTTAACATCTTTCTTTGATAAGATAAACCAAGGATATTTTTTTTTTAGGAATTATATTGATTCTGAAAGCTTTATAAAATGGCATGTGCTTAATACTGAAAAATTAGGAACTGAAACAGGAAGTGTGTGGACTGGGAAGAGAATTAGCCAGAGGACAGATAGAGTTGCATTACTGAAAGATGCACCAGGGCTACTGGAGTCGAATCATCAAGATTGAATCAGATTTAGCTACTTCTATCAAGAGAGGTTTAATGCAAAAAATGCACTAAGTGSATGGTCATCCCCCTTATGACAGCGCTGGAAGAGAATATACTGAGGCACAATGATAATCTGCAAAATGCCTTGTGAACTTGAAATTTGAATAAAGCTGAGAGGCAGCCAAACAGCACAGTAATGATATCTCCTCTCTTTTCCCACATTCCAGTAAGAAGAGCTTCTATTCCCACATCCAAACTTTTCCAGTAAAGAAAAAAATGTATTGAAAAGAAGCTTGCAACAGCAAACCTTTTCCCAATAAAGTAATACTCGAGTGAAAACAGCAAAGCAGTTGGCCCTAAGATATAGCAAAGTTCGTTCAATAAATRCACTGTATACTCTGGAAGTTTCAAAGAATCTGTGAGATGGCTGCCCACAATAAAGGCACCAGCTGGGGAAAAAGAATTCTTGCACACTTGTATTTCTACATGATAGGAAAGATTTTCAAACACAGATTAAAGAATTTAGTAGAAGCTGCTAGATCATTAGACTGTCCAGTTAATTCCCTTTTAATAATGAGTAGTAAAATTATAAATTTTGTWAACATTTGCTTTGGCACAAAGCTGAACTGTTTCTGTAACTTAGAGAAATTTTCTGACTCCAGAAGTCACACTTCTTCTAAATGTGGGAGGGTTAGACAACACTTATTAATAATAGCTTTATGCTSACATGGAATCAGAATGACTCCCAACAGAAGATTTATTGCTGAAGTATTCTGCTTGCCACCTTAATAGTGTTCAAAATATTAAATACTTGAATATCAAAAGAATAATTTGGAAAGGAAGCCTGAGTAGAACTGAGATGATTRGATTCAAAATATTAACTTGAAACAAAATGTATGGGTATCCTCTATCAAAACTAAATTTTAATCTGGTATCTCATTTAGCCTCCAAGTGCTGGATTTAGCAGAYGCTTTTTCCAGGTGCTATTTTAAGGTAAAGTGAAAGAGAAATTACAGTCATAATACTTGCCTCTTGGTGCTCACTGTAGAGAATTAAATTAGCACAATTTCAACAGAAATAAACCCTGGATTGATTTCTGTGTAGATATTTAAACTTAGAGAATAATGTGCATTATTTAGTGTCATGGTCCCAAACCCGCCCTTAATACCCTGAGTATGCTTAGGTAAGGCATTTCCAATTCCAATTATGAGCATTTCTGYTCCCTCTTCACTCCTCACTGCTGGGGGCAAAGGATGGCATCTAAACAGTAATTTTACAGTGTGTTAAGTTTCCGTGCACATTGATGCTGACTTMCAGACCTCTGGCAATCAGCCAAGAATGGATTTAGATTTCATAATTCATAAGAATTCTTCAAGGAATAAGGATAGTATCTTGCTAAGTCCATGCCCCTGTTCAGTACAAGAGGGACCCATGGTTCTTGCTTGAAGCAAAAAAAAWCTGCAGAGGGAGACAGAATTGATGCTGTAGAATCCAACAACCTTAATTTGAGGCTGAACTGGGGATAGGATGACTGCCTAAGAGGATTTTTAAGCTGACCATTCAACCTGTCTGTTTACCACTGGTGTTAAATTTTATTTTGCTTCAGTTCAGAAAGTTTCAGAGAAAACTACTGATATAGATAAAAGTCCTTGTGTTGAAGAGAATTTCTCCAAATAAAAACTTCAAGGGAGAAGAGAGAAGACTGATAAAATGTTTGTATGGAAACTGAAAGTTGTGTTGTAGCTGAAATGGACCCAGGCTATTAAGCCTGAAGTTTGCAGGAAGAACAATATTTCTCTCTAGACTACTAGATAATATACTATCAAAAAACAAACAAACAAACAAGCAACAACAAACCAAAACCACCAAACCAAAAAAAA
>NW_026623459.1:343744-360036 GCF_030028575.1 Malurus melanocephalus
GAAGGACTATTAAGAAAGCTTGAGGGATGGAAAGCCAGAAAGAGAAATGAGAACTAAAACAAAAATGAGTGTTGCTTATTTTAATCAAGTTTTCAGATTAGGTTTAAAAAAGGAGGAATAAGTATTACATTATGGAAATATAGGGCTGTAGTGAAGCAGCTGTAGTTCTCTCCCTCTCCCTCTTGCGTGCACCTTTCTCTTTAAGTAGCTCTTGCAGCATCCTTCTAGCACAGCATTCTTTTCAGGATAGCAAACAGTCCTGTTCATTCTTTGATTTCCATGTGCTTTATGCAAAAAATAAWGTTCTTTGCCTTCCAATGAATTTCTCAAAAGCCCCAAATCCAAAAGGAAAAAGAGCCTCTTCTTATCACCCCTTTCTTCAGGCAGTAGCCTCTCCTGGAGAGGTGGGAGAAGGCAGAGAGGCAGCACAGCACTGGATGCTTGTGGATCCTCCCCAGGAACTGGACGTAGCAGCCTGAGCAGCTATTTTGTACAAGGCTGCTTTCAGGGACACAGCCTGGGACTCTCCAGACCTTCTTCATCCTGTTGTACAGCCTGCCATAAATGAGCAGATCAACTTCAGCCCCTCTGTTCAGGTGCTTCCGGGCAGTTTCTGGTTTCTCAATCAGCTTGTGCTGCCTTTCCAGACAGGGAAAAAAACGGAGCCCAGTAATCCTTAAATAACATTGTGTTGATGTTCCAGGTATGCAGAGTCTGGAAGAGGAGAGGGAAATTTTTACCATCTACAACCAGATGTTGGTGACATCTGAATTTCATTTATGGAATCCCTGTTGGATGAACTGGTGGCAGTCCCCAGTGTGAGAGCATGACTGCAGCTTAGCTCCTCCACAGGAGCAAGGGTCTGGGAGGACATGTGTGACACTATAAAACTGGTCAATGAGGGATCACATTTTTTTCTGGACCTGCACTTAACTCACTTCCGCAGTGAGAAAGGTCAATGGACAAAGATTGTGTTTTAAAAATAAAACAGAATTTCAGAATAACACTTTGGGGCCTCAAAAGCCAAGTGCTTGACATCACCAAGAATATTTAAGTGAATAAATACTTCACTAAAGATTTAAATCTTTTAATTGCTTTATCATTTTATAAGGAATATGCTATTAGTGTCTCAGACAAAAGACTTTCCTTATGTCTAAACAGCACATACAGCCAGCGTGCATAACCTTCACATTTCTCTGCCCCAGGCTTTTTATGGGTATCAAATGTTTGTCTGGACCTCTTTTCAGGAAGCACAGAGGATAGCTTCCATACAAAGGAAAAGACAAATTACATTCCTAACAGCTTATAATTTGGGCTGACACATTCTTTACCTATGGTGAAGCATAGTGTCCTTCCATGTAAAATTAGTGCTCTCAAACACCACCTTCCTAGATACAGGTTATCAGAGAAACAAACATGAGAAAACCAATTAGGAGAAAGGTTGGTGTCAAGAGRTCCTTCAATAACTGCTCTAAATATCTCACTTTATTCAAGAGCCTGACCCACCAGAAAAAAAAAAATTGTATCTGTTTTGGTATCATCTGGCTGCAATTAATCTGAGCCTGAATTCAAATCTGATCTTTAGCTTTAGTCACCTCCTGAGGCAGCAATTTGCCTCTTCACTTAAGTCAGGCAAAGTTTTCTTAGGATCAGGAAATATCAGTATAGGTGATTGAGGCTACAGTCTCTGCTAGGTAACTGCTGTCATCAGAATCCATTAATATTTTTACTTGCTTGACTAAAGWAAGCTACGGATTAACCATTTCAATACAGGAGAAAGATATCAACTGGAGTTAGAATGCTGGGCTTTGTAGGGGCTGCTGGAATTTAATGCTCACAGTGGCTTCTGTTAACTACATAATCTTAGGTCTAAGCCACGTAAGAACCACCAGCTAAGACAAAAATCTGGAGATGATATCACAGTGCCTGTGTGTGCAATTGCAGATTACTGCTGACAGTCTAAATCTAGCTGGATCTAAATCTAGTTGGATCAGAGGTATGGGGATGGACACTGGTAAGAGACCCCAGCAAATGGGCTCAGCTTGCCTGAGCTCTACTAGAGACTTAATGCAGATTTCAGAAATTGTGCACAATATTATAACTGGTTTGGAAGTCTTCATGCATGTTTTATATCATTTTATACAAAATGAGCGGGTTAATAATGATTGCATTGGGATTAATACTTGCTCTGGAAGGGAAGACAAGCAACAACAATTATGTTTTGAAGAGAAAAGTTTTCAAGACTACATGTGTGCTTTGTAGAGAGGTATGTGATACGGTATAGATTATGTGAGGAATTGATTTGCTAAACTGGATTAAGATCCACTGTCCAAAGAGAAAATCTTAAATCAATGTGAAAATAAATAAATCAAACTATAAAAGCCATGGTTTACCATGAGATTATGTTTCAAACCATCAAGGACTGATCTGCTGCTTTGGCAGCCAGAATCTGGATTAGCATAATTTGGTTTAGTAGCTGAAAACACCCCACATGCTAAATTTACATTTTTTATGTCTTTGGCTTCAAAGCAAATAACACTGTTAGACCCATGTACAAAATGGAACTTAGAATGGCTGAGAGTGGTTTAGGGCTGACCTTTGAAATCAGACATCAGTCAATGACCGAGGCTCAGATGAACACAAAAAAATTAGGATAATGGAGTTATTGGAACAGATCCATAGACTATCCTGTTGAACTTGCTGGTTGGATGGAGTTCAGAGCCAATGGGAGGGATGGAGCTGAGGAGGTTGGAGGTGTGCTTCAAGGTTATTTACACTTGGATCACATCTCCACTTCCCACAAAAAAAAGGCCATCACTGACAGAGAATGATATTTTTGCTTGACCATAATGGACACTGGTAATTGCCATTAGTTTGTTTACACTTAATAAGGRAAAACTGAAAATATTCAGCTGAAAATTGTATGTAACCAAGTTGGAATGGGGGTGTGCTTTATCAGTCTAGGCAGGAAATAAATCAGCTTAAGAATTTTAGGGTTTTTTTACCCCTTGATCCCTACCCATAAATGCTAGTGAATTTATTGCTAAAAGCTCACAACGGTGAAACTGTTGATGTCACTGTGTTTGTTCCATKTTAAATATTTTCCCAGTAGAACTGAGAGGGATGGAAAGCAAATCAAGACACTTAAAATAATGAGCYATTTCCTCTCCTTATAGCACTTAAAATAATTGTCTTGGGGAGGGTGAGGAGTCATTCCTGGCAATAATTTAATGTGTTCTCTTCATATTATTGCTTTCAAAGATATCAAGGTTGTCTGTAATAAATGACTCTTCTACAGCTGACAGCTTTGATAACACTGTTTGCTTCCCATAATAAATACGATCAGCCTTCAGTGCCACTTTCATTGACATTTATCTTGTGACACTACAGGTTTTTTAATCAGTGCAAGGCCAAACACAGACCTTACTATGTTTGTGATGGGTCCTGAGCCTGACTGTATAGCTTCTATTATAGTGAATAAACATCTGCCCTGTTTACCYAATAAGCAAAGACTAGCTGACATCAAGCGGTGCACAAAGGAAAAAAGAGGGGAGAGGTTACATGAGCACCGCCTTTAAGATGTCAAAAGTGAATCTTTCAACAGCAAGATAAAAACTAGGACAGCAATCATGACCTGCTTTGCATGCACTTCGTGACCTCCCCTGCTCTTCCACTGCCTGCCTGGGGACAATGAGAAGCTCTGTGATTTGAATAATGARTGTGATATCTTTGCTAAGAGAATGCAGAAGATTCATGCCAGGGTTAGAGTTACTGACATTTCCCTTGTAGAAGCTATTTGCAAGACTCAGAATTGGTTGAAGAGCCAGTAATATGATACCAACAAGAGGACTGCTGTTCAGAAGAKAGAACCCTTCTGCTATTGCTGTGAAATTTCTGAAGAAATAAGGTTTGTCATAGCAGCAAGTCAATACACCGTTAATCRTAGCTCATACCCATGAAATCTGTAAATACAAGCAATTATTTTAGCTTACAGAGTAAAAGAAATCTACTTCAAGGCCAGATTGGATGAGGCTTTGAGCAACCTGTTTTGGTGGAAATTGTCCCTGCCTACGGCAAGGGGATCAGAACTGGAGGTTCAWTCAGGTGACTTTCAATCCTAAACATTCTATGAGTCCATGAATTCATGAAGTGAATTGATAAAAGACTAGAATCCAGAGGATATAACAAATACAAGAAACCCTGTCTCAAAAATTGAACAGCTTCATTCACTCATAATTTTAATGTAAAAATTAAGGTCCATTGTACTTGAATTAAAAATAACTTTCCTTGAACAGAAWTTTTTTGAGGCTGGAAGGTAAGTGCATCTTTAGAAGCTGCACAAATTGAATGGTGGGGCCAAAAACCTTTTGACCGTTTCAAGCCTTCTCTCTACCACCTAAGTCTCAACCCTCCCACAGTGGATGGACACAAGAACATTTTARTTGAAAAGTGGACCTATAAATCAGTTGCTCATGTCCAAGAAAACAGGAATTCTTCTCAAAGAAGTTAAACATGGCACAGAACAGACTGTCAAACTTTTCAGTTAATATCTGGGAGTCATGGCCTTGAAAAAGCCATCAAATGTTCTGAGAATTGAAGACCAGTGACAAGTCTAGAGATCTACTGAGCTGCCCTTCATAGAGGCTCTCCAGGGGAAGAATTGTGTGGCAGAAGGAAGTAGTGTACAAATGACCAGAAGTTTCCTGCGCTAGTGGGGAGAACTGACAAGAAGCAAGGRGACAATACCTGAATCATAGAGTGCACAAGTTTTCACATGGATCTTTCTGTGATGAGAAGCAGCTCTAAAAGAATTTAAACAGGCTGAATGGGTGTCTGTGAAAAGCTACATTACCATGGCTTCACTATGCCAGGAGTTTTAGTGCGTGGGCCTAAACAGTTCATTCATACACGAAGAATTGAAGAGCACCCTCTCTAGAGACTAAGGTAATGGATCCTGAGAATAACATGCCTTAGCTCCTGTTGAAACTGTGTTGAATTCTGGTGATACAATTTYGTCCTTTATGACTGTGATTCTTTGAGTTATTTTTGCCTTGAATACGTGACAGCTTCTACTGTTAGGATTATAGCTAACCTGATTATTTTTATATTGAAATCTAGAAATAAGCATAATGCTGATAATAAACATATAATTAAGAACAATCCTGTCTTCCACTCCTTAACGTGACAGATGTGTAGCATACCTTACATCTCTACTGCTGGAACAACAAAAATAGGAATGGGCCGTTTGCTCCCTGACATTTTGCTGAAAAAGAAAATAGGCAGCTTCACATTRCTCAGTTTCATGTGATAGAAAAATYTSAGGATCCTGAATGTCTTCATGGTTTCAGAGATTAGTAATGCATTACAACTGGCTCACAAAGCCAGAAAGTTTAAACTGGCAATCCAAGCTGAACAAAAAGCTTTACAAACCATATGTACCTTTTGAATTAGTCTAATAAAGAGAATCTTACACTACTCTTTGTTTATTGCTTAGAATGGCACAATTGTATGTGCTATTATTGTAGCTCTCCTTCACATAAATGCTGTCACTTCAAATGCTTTCCTCTCTTAATTTCTATTACTTAATTTTATTTAATTGCTGCTATTTTACAMACCAACAGACTTAATTTTCTTTCAATATAATAGGAAAAGATGCTTCCATTGTAAATGCACAAGGAGAAGGCAGAGTGTGGTATCCATAGCTTACCCAGTAAATTGGACTGAACTGGCCTCTGCTTGAACCTAACCCTATTTAGATGCTTTGGCATTTCTCACACTTTTAGAATGGCTGTGTTCCCAGGAATAGTTACTTAGTGTACATAGTTACTGAAATCCTTTTAGCAACTCTCCAAGTCCTGAATAGAGTCACATTTTCAGCAGTCCAATTCTATGCCTAGCAGCAGTGATAGCCCTTTCTAAAATACAGCCTTCCTTCACCTCAGTCCATCTTGGACAATATCTGAAAATTAATACGCAAACTTACAAACTTACATGGAGTAAAAATGACTAGTTTTTAGGATGATTACTTTTTTAAACTTCTCAGCAGCCTACTATATCCCATAGTCATCACTTAAGCTTTTTAATCTTTGTTCTCCCCAGGGCTAAACCAGAAATCCCAAAGCCACAAAACAGTTTTTCTTTCTCTAAATCTATTAGGAACTCTAAACTCTGAAACAGTGAGATCACCAGATGTCTGTCCATTTCCCCTAGCAAGACTGAACCCTGCAACAGTATTGGCATCACTGAAGGAGGAAGCTAAATACAAGAGCTATCTGAGGTGGTTCAGAGGAATCAGTCATGGCACTGACATAACTTTGGCCTGTTGAGCACAGTTCACCTGCAGCAACCTTGGGTATGTGTAGGTATTCTGACATGTAGTCAAATAGTAGATTTTCATGGCAGCTACTGAAATAAGGGAAGTTTGTTTGCTTTTGACAAATCCAAATGTGGAGTCAGGTGCCAGAACCAAAAGCAGAAAATAACTCTCTTCTTCATTTTTACTGAGCCCTCCAAGCAAAATAAAACAAAATAAAACAAAATAAAACAACAGCAGACAATAAGAAAAACACACCCTTACAGTCACCCTCACTGCACCTCAAAAAACCCAAAACCAAATAAAACACAAACCAAAACCCTAGAAGCCAGGTGTCGATTAACAAGACTGGAACAGACAGAGTGAAGGAGAAACAGGCAGACAAGAGAGGAGTGGAAAAGGGGTTACGAGACAAAAAGTCAAGGAGATTCTGAAGAATTCAGCTGGCAAAGAATGAGCTAGAAAGGACCTCTGTTCAAATAAATAGAAATTGAAAATAAATGGCTTCTTGGCCTTACATGATGGTTCTTAATGGCTTGGGGTTATCCTGGGCAATTTAACAGCTGACTGGACTCTAAGTGAAAGAGGAGAAAGAAAAAAAAAAAATTTGTTTTGTTTTGTTTTGTTTTGTTTTGGAAACCTGTTTAGTGCAAGATATCCCTTCCCGTGACAGGAGGAATGAACTGGATGTTCTTTAAGGTCTTTYTCAAACCAAACCATTCTATGATTTTGATATTATTGGACTTTGAGTGGCACTTCATCGACAGAATGGAAATTACACATTCATCAGTAAGCTCAGGAATAACAGAGTAAGAAAAGTAAGACTAAAACAACAAAGCTTAAGAGAGGGCAGGAACTGAAAGACAAGGGTGAGAGAAATTACGTTGAGTCAGGAAGCAATTGAATGTGAGAAAGAAAGCAATTGAATGTGAAACACTAAGATGTGGTTGAAACTAAAGCCTATGATCACATAATTAAATGTAATATGGCAAATACAGAGCAAGACAGTTTAGCTTCACTTCAAAGAGTTATATTTCTTCTTGCAACACTGTCCAAACTTCTGAGTGCTTAATTTCTGGAACTACTATTTGAATCAATATTGTTTGTAGGAATACRGAATTTTGCTAACAAGGAAAGAGGTAGTTGGGCTAAAATCTTAACTGAATACTACTGCTGCCTTGTGACTGCCCTTTAATTGCAGAAAATGTACGTTTTCTCCAAAGACTTGAATCAAGATTTAAAGACATTGAGATCCAATGAGTTTTAAGCTATGTGGTTAAGAATGTTTTCCTCATATGCTATAAGGCTTTAGCATTCTGCCATGTATGTTAGCCTTGGAATAGAAGAGTAAGAAAAACTTGAAGGATTCATTTGCAAAAGTATGTTTATGCTATTATTTACTTTCCCAAGTCTTTTTATAGAGAAATTCTTCATATATACATAGTAGGAAAAACCTAAGTTGCACTAACAACCTTGATAATTTAGAAAATTAGTAATTTTAAAAAGGAAAGTTTAATCAAAGGAACTGCTTTTCACCGCACAAAATTGTAGAATCATGGAATTGTTTAGGTTAGAAAAAACCTTCAAGATCATTGAGTTGACTCACAGCAGGGACAGAAGGATGCTCATTGGTTGAGTCAGGTGCAAGGAATCTGTTCCATTAAAAATTTTAAAATCATTSTAGAATAGGTGCTTCCCCCACCAGTGTTATCCATGTGAGGTGCACTGATGTTGGCAGAGACCTTATGAGAAGGCAAGATAGGGCTGTGCAACTGATCAGCAACCCCAGGCTGTATTAGCCAAAGACTGGACAAGCACAGATGTACTTTTGCAAATGACCAGAATGTTTAAAAAATGTAACAGAGCACATTAAAAACATTGAGTCTCCAGAAACTTCTGTCATTGGCCTGCACAGAACTTCACTGCATTCCTGAGTCAGTGAGAATTGCTACAGCATTTTTCACCCAGTCATGATCCATTGTCTCAAACGAGCCAGGGCATAGCACAGGATGCTCACGGCCAGGACTCAGCTGAGTAATGGTGCATTTGAGTATGCAGTGTTGCTGACACACTCTGAATAGAAGGGGAATTGGAAAAAGACACACAAGGTGTAAGTTTAGCATGTTCCTATGTGCTCAGAAGAAGTTCTCCAAAATAATTTCTCTTTTGTGAACAGAACAGTGCACAGTTTCTGAGAACACCCTCCTGTACTGTCAGCCAACTCACCTGTTCCTTTTCTTTACCAGTTGCTTAGGAAATTCTACAGAAATATGCTTATTTTATCATTTGAGTGTATCTTGCTAGGAGTACTGAAAGTTGTACTCAACAAAACAAAACAAAAACTGTTCAGGCATGGAAGAATATTTTTGGTACTTGGGTGGCATACTCTTGATGCTTTCATGAGAATACATGAAGATTATGTGAAGAAAGATCCTGGTGTTTTGGGTCACAAAAGTGGTTGCATTTTCAGTAGCATGGAAAATCCTTCCCCGTGGACAGAAGCAAACAGATTATATTTTGGAAGTAAATTACCAGAAACTGAAGTAGTGATAACCTCTGATAGTAAAAAAATACTTGGTAATTCTACTTCCAGATATGCAAAAACAAGGGTTGAAAAGTTTCTAACTGAGAGACCAAACTGAACTCACTCTACAGATAGAAACATGATAGATACGGGACTGAAGCAACTTTCCTGAATGCCTCAGAATACCTGGAAAGAGAAYGAATGTCTTCTGAACATTGATTCAGCATTGACTGTGTTATGCTGATGCAACCTGCTTTTCCCCCTGAAGTTTCYTCCCCTCTTCAGGTCAAGAAATTATCCTTACATAACATTTCTATGTCACTATGTCACAGAATAAAAATCTTCCCCACAAATATTCTCTAATTAGCAGGTAAAGTATCTTTCACCTGATCTTTCCACTATGGATGYTATTTTGTCAAATCACCCCACAGGCTGAGACTTTTTACTGAATAAAACTACCAGTGCTTCTGTGTAGGTCCAACTCTGTCAGCAGTAAGCATGAAAATGGCTCCAGGAAAGTAGTGAAATTAATATCCAATTATATAAAATAAAATAATATTCAATTTCATAGCAAAAACCATCTCTACATTCAAGCTTTACATTATGATGCATCTGTGATATTAGAAGGGTAGTCAAAGGATTTAGAAATACAATTAGGTAACTCTCACATTTCCTCCTGTTATATGTCAGAACTGCAACAGATGAACATGATTCACAGGATGTTGTTATTCTTCTTCCTTATGTGTCAGCTATGACTAATTCTAGAAGTTTAATTGGGATTTTTTTATGTAAATATGATGTAGCCTAATGCTTGGGCCTGGTGCGAGCATTTTGGTACAAAAGCACAGGATGGTAGAAAATGTTTTAGTCCAATAAAAAACAAGTTTTAAATTTTGATTGTTGCATTGACTAGAGTTCTCCTGTTTCTTTTATTTGTAAAACTGACACACATTATTAATTTCACAACAACTAAAGGACTCCATTCTTTGGGTGCTCTGGGAGCACAGCTTATGAAACAGTTTTTCAATCAGTGGCTCAAAATCCTTGGGAGATTGCAGAGTGTTGCTTAGGCTTGTTTTGCTAGCTGATCTGTATAAACTACTGTCAGTAGATTTCAAACTATTGTGCAGTGATACATCTTTCTGCAGGAATATATGAAGTTCACAATTGGGAAAAGAAGATTAAACCACTGGACCTGCATGAGGCAGTTGCATGCTCTTGAGAGTCACACAGAAATCCACACAGTCTCCAACATTGCTTACAGCCTTCTAAAAATCAGTGCAACTSTAACTCTGAGATGAATGTCTACCACAGCCTTTAAGATCCTTACACTAAGCTTGACCCATAGATGCAGTAAATCGATCCATGTATTTTTAAAGTGAAGTCTGAATAATATAAATGTGTTTACAATCTCTTCCCAGTGGCAGTAAAGGCTAAGGAAATAATGCATGTATACAGGCAAAGCAACAGAAAAAGAATAATAATGCTTTTGATACACTTCTGTGTTCTCTGTGTGCAATGATTAATGCCTCTGGAGTCAGTGCATAAACACCAGATGCTCTGAACACATTGAAAAACTGAACCTTCTCTGTATGTCTTCAGTTCTGATTCATCTGGGCTCTCATACAAGCCTGTGAAACAGAAAATGCAGCAGTCTCATCTCCTCCCTTTAAACAATGCCAAGAAAATAATAATCTGTGGTTCTGAATGTTGTTCCTGCATTCCATTTTCTGCTCTCTTCTCCCAGACGATGGTGAGGAGTTCCAGAAAGGTGTTAATAGCTTTTAGAAGGTGTCACTGAAACAGCGTGTCAAAAGWGATGGAAGTGAAATGCCCTGTAACTTTCTTCCCACCATGTTTATGTTCCACTGCTCACTAGATTTTGGWCACAGGACAATGCAGAGCAGTGCTATTCCCCCCTGAGGCTGCTGGGAAGGTAATGATCTGTCAGTGCAAGGTACCTTTGACAGCTATTTCAGACTTTCACCATTCTTTTCTTACAGCTGCATCCAGTCTTAAACTTGGAGAAAGTTTGCTTTGCCATGAACTCCCTACACACYGCCACAGATGAAAGTTCTGACTTTGGTTTTTATGACGCAAACTTCTCCAATTCTATAAACATGCACCAAGCTTCATTTTGTTGATGGATTTGAGGAACAGTCACCTTGATGAAGACTATTAATACTTCCTGTTATTCTACCTGATTGTACTCATTTGCAACTTTTTTTTAGTTCTAGAGTATCTTCATTCCTCCTAAGGAGACTACTTAAGAATCTCAACAWCACCCTCGCCAAGTAGGAGTCACACAATGTGACGCCAAAACACGACTGCTTCGAACGAAGCATGAATGACCCCCTCAAAACACCTGACCCTCCCCTGGGTGTTGGTTTGAATAAACAAATGATGGTTGCTTCCTAGAAGCGTCTGACACAGAATATTGGCATAGTGAGGTAACTGGCTGAGAGCAGGAAAGGCAGGACTCCTGCCTACCACACCCTATGCTGTCATGTACCTGGAACTCTCTTAATGCTCCTGCAGCCTTTGAAGACAAGTTGAAGGTTCCATTTCTGTAGCCCAAACTCCAAAAGTAGGTTATTATGAGAAGTAAATTACCACAATATGAGAAATAACTCCCACAAAACTGGCTGTCCTCCAGGAAATTAATTTTTTTTAAAACCCGTAAATATTCACAGTGAGATATGACATAACTCCAGGTTAAATATCAACAAAACCTCCTRCTGTATTATTGGAATCTGCCTGACACAGCAAACAGATTAAGGAAATAGAAAACTTCAACATGTCTAAGGTACCTTCTGTCTGCCTTTTAACATACTGTTCCATTTTTATAAAAGAGAGCTAGAAATTATAATATCTGAACACTCAGCTCAGCATGGCAGAGAATTTTATACTGGCCAAAGTTTGAGGTCTGTCTGATTACTGAATCAGTCAGCTGAAATCTGAGTTCTGGATTGTGCTAATATTTCCAACATCGAGTCAAATTCATCTTGAATGAATTCTAGCTGAGAGGGGGCCTGACTATAGGTGCCTATCTTTGCATCTTATCTCAGGAAAATTTCTACTTTTCCGAATCCTATTACAACTTTTTTTTTGTCCTCTAAGACATCTTAAGAACATTGTTTAATATAAATTCAAAACAAAAGTWTTATAAAGAGACACCATATTATTAAAATTAATTATACAAATAATCTGAGCTGCTCTGCCTTGTCCATTAAATATAACAACACTGTAAATAAATTTACATTTATTTTGTAGTTTCTTTCCATTTTCAAGTCTAACACTCCTCAATRAGCATCATTTTTTATGGAAAGCAAAAAAACAAAAAAAAAGAAACAAACTGTGAACAAGCCTCTAACTTCTTCCTTCTCAAAATGCCCAAAGTTGTCTTGTTTCATGACCTTTGTACTCTGATTTTCCATGTGATCAGGTTCAGTAATCATTCAAGAGCTAAATCTGTGAACTACCTTCAGAACAAAATCTCACCTTACATGTTTGAGAGTAGTTTCCYGAATAATTTACATGTCTGAAGTTCATAAAATCAAGCTGACAATGTCATCTTTAAAAATACAGGCATGTTGCCTGATTAGRTTAATTTTTTTATAGTGTTTTCACTGGACAAAGACAGCACTGCATTCCAAACCTCATGTTTAAAGCATAAATAAAACCCCAAATGGTGGAATAATTTCAGCTTATTTTCAAAATGTTTCACATAGTATCCATTCTCCAATTCCTTATGTAAAATCATGGTTTGGCCTAAGGCAAGTCTAAGGCTATGCTAGTAGAGTAACATGAAGAAAGTTTTACTCCTTTGTTCTCATAAGCAGGCAGAGATGCAGATGAGATCCTGTGG
Organism: Malurus melanocephalus; assembly: GCF_030028575.1. Lineage (NCBI taxonomy): Eukaryota > Metazoa > Chordata > Aves > Passeriformes > Maluridae > Malurus > Malurus melanocephalus. Next base: position 356,450 of record NW_026623459.1, read on the forward strand.
CAATGGAGAGCCTATCCAACAAGAGCTGAACATTTTGGTCTCTTATACATACAAGCATCCGCGCTTTGTTGGAYTGAAATGTCAAGATTTCCAACTACAGAAAGAATTAAATGGTTGGTAGAAGTATTAAACAAGGCATTAAAGTCCAGTATGTCCATCTGGACTCGAAAACAAAACAAAACAAACAAACAAAAAACAAACAAAAAAAAAACCAAACAAATAAACAAGCTGGAAAAGGCTGCTCTAAATGACCTTATTTAGAGATTCAAAGTAAGAGAATTCAAAAAGCTCTGAATCTCACACAAGGAGCGGGTAGCACAGGGCTGAAGAATACAGAGTAATGCAGGAGAATTACAGAAATACTATTCACCACCATAAGAAGTAAATTTGTCGGCAAAGCTCTGCTAAAGCCCAAACTGAGTAGCATTTTGAAGGACAACAGAAGGACTTCTTTTTAAATTCTCTAATTGCAAAAGAAGGACCAGAGATAATATTGATCTATTACCTGACTAGGCCAGTCACCTCAAAAACAGGATGCAGGCAAAGCAGATGCAATAAATGCCTTTTTGCCTCTGTCTTTAACATCAGGGAGTCCTAAGCTCTGTTTTGGAAGGCTGTAATTAGGGAAATTATAAACTCCCAGCTAACTGAGCTTGACACTTGCTGGTCTAGCTAGATTAACTTCAATTTAAGCGGTCCAATGGGATCTATCCCAGTGTACTGTAAAATCGGACTAATGTAATTGCAGAATCTCTCCCCACTGTTTTTTCAACAGTGTTTGGAGTCTGGAGAGGTCCCAGTCAACCAAAAGCATAGCAAATGTTATCCCAGTTTTCAAGAAGCGTAGGAAGGAAGACTCTGGTAATTACAGGCTTGTAAGTCACACTTAAGTGAGTGGAAAAATTACAGATAAATTTATTCTGAGTTACTGAAAAATACCTGAGACACAATACAGTCATTGGTCATAACAACCACTGGTTCATGAAGGAAAGTCCTGCTAAATTGATTTCCTTTTATGACAAGGTCACCCATCTAGTTGTCTAAGGAAAAGCAATAGATGTGKGTTCTTTGATTTTAACAAAGCCTTTGATACTGTCTCTCACAGCACCCTTCTGGATGAAATGCCCAGCACACAGCTACTCAAGTTCCTAATACATTGTGTGAGCAATTGACTGACTCAACGAATTACAATAAATGGGATTGTATCAGGCTGGCAGCCAATCACCAGTGGGGTTCCCAAGGGCCCAATTTTAGGCCAGTGCTCTTTGGTGTTTTTATAAATTGTCTGGATGCAGGAATTAAATGTATATTAARGATGTTTGCCAGTACTAAATGGGAGTAACTATGAACTCCCTCAAGGGTAGAGAGACTTTACAGAGAGATGTGGATAAACTAGAGAGGTGGTAATCACCAACTGCATAAAATTTAACAAGTGCCAGATTCTCAACTTGAGAGTAATCCTGGTTAAATATAATTGGTGAGAGACTGAAGAGAAGCACCARATAAAGAGACAGTTTAGGTAGAGGGCAAGCTGGATGTGAGTCAACAATATGCCTTGGCAGCCAAAAGAGCCAGATGTGTCCTGGGGTACATCAAGCACAACACTGTCAACCAGYCCAGGAAGGTGATTGTTCTGCTCTGCAGTGCACTGTTGCAGCCCATTTCAAGTCCTTTGGGCAACAGTGGGTGCCTCAGTACATGAAGGACAATAAACTATTACAGTGTGTCCAGAGGAGGGTGACCGAGGTGTGAAGGGCCTTGAGGACAAGGCATTCAAGAGCAGCTGAGGTCACTCTCTTCACCCTGGAGAAGGGAAGATTGAGACCTGTCCTTATCAGAGACTAGTTTCCTCACYAGGGGCAGTGGAGGACATCCTACCCTCTCTGGTGACCAGCAATGTGACATGAGGAAATGGAATGAAGATTAATCAGGGGAAATTCACACTGGACATTAGGGAAGAGTTCTTTATGAAGAGAATGGATAGTCACTGGAACAGGTTTCCCAGAAAAGTGGTTACAGTGCCAAGCCTGTCAGAGTCCAARGAGTGTCTGGACGATGTTCTWAATCATATGGTTTAGGTTTAGGTAGTCCTGCAGGGCATTGGATTAGATGATCCTTATGAAGCCCTTACTGAAGATATTTTATGATTCTAAAATGAAGACAGAGCATCTGTCCCACAAGATGTAAATGGAATTTACATTGTTTACCAGTTTTGTTTAGTTAAAGAGAAACCTGTTTCCCTGAAACACTGATTAGTTGAGCAAATCTACTAACCTTGAAGGTTTAACAAGGTGACTGTAACATATTTTTTTATCTTTGTAATTCAAAAGTATACCCATTGACTTTCTAGCTGTTATATTGATGCAAGGCCAGCAGCAGGTAAGAATCAGGCCACCAGATGGTAAAGCATAAATTCATGAATGCATAGGATACATTATGTAGTTTACTTCCTGCATCTTGCTTATCAAGAATAATAGAAAGGACTTACTTCCATTATTTTTAGATTATTTACAGAAGGATTTAGGGAAGTTTTTTTGTCACTAAAAAACCTTTTTTCAAACTAGCATAAAGCTTTATATTATTTTTTCTTACATTTTCATTTTAAAAAGCTKGACAAATAGGTCACTTGAAATATTTAAACAAAAAATAATACTTAAAGATCCTTCAAACAGAAAGTCTGAATACAGTTGAATCATGATCTTTTTTATAGGATGCTGCTTGTAGGACAAAGGAGTTTTATTAGTTCGGTGTCGTAGCAACAGCCACATAAACTTAAATTTTTACTTGATGAGGTGTATATAGCTCAGAGAGGAAGAATTTCAGTGTGATCCCTACTAATTTACAGAATAACAAAAATCAATATTGACTTGATATTATATAGAAGCTAGTCTGTAAATATCAGTATATTAAAATAGAACTTCAGGAAATATTTGAGGTTAGTGGCAGTAAAAAGGAAAATTCTTATTCAGTGTGAGACTGGTTTTGGCTTTCTTTTCTGAGAATAATATTGATAGGATTTTGGCATAAGAACTAAACATTTATGACAATCTAAAAGAAATAAATACCTTTTCATATGTCCCACACAAAGGATTTCCAGATTGTTAGTGATAAAATAAGGATCCTAGCCTAAAATCAATGCACCTTGAAGATCACCACACCACACTTTGTGATTCTAGTTGTTGTAGATGACCTGACACCCAGAGWGGCTGGCCTTACTGTCTCAACCCTCTTGACATGTGTCAGCTTCAGCGCCACAGATTTAATTATTCATACTTTTGTGCTCAAAATGTTTTTCAGTGCCAGGGGACAAGGAGCAACAGGACACACTGCTATCTGTGCAGCCAACACGTGCTCAGTTAGAGCAACAGACTGAGCTTGCAAACTTTGCTTCTTAAAGGGGGGAATACAAAAATAATAGAGATATTGAGGGGGAAGAGGGGAGGAAYGTGCTTCCTGAACTAAAACCTGTTTGATGAGTGGAAGTACCATTCTCACTGAACTTATGCTCCTATCCCTGTTAGAAAGGGATAGTCTTTTTTCATCTTTCTCTTCACTTTTTTCTTTTCTTTTTCACTTTCCTTTCCTTT